>NC_034604.1:80790649-80863235 GCF_900095145.1 Mus pahari | reverse complement strand
GCAAGCTCTTCTCTTGCAAGGCAGGTGTCCAGAAGTCTGGAGCTCTGATCCTCCTTTTGAGTCCTGGGGTCAGAGCCCTCCCTGTAGGCTGACTCTTCTCCAGTGATCCTGAGGACCTGTGATCTTGAGGACCAGTGGTGTGGTGAGTCCTCTGGAGTGCTCAGCTATCTCTGCTTGGGTTCAGAAGAGAGATGTCAGGGTGGCCCTGACCGAAGCGGAACCCTGCCTATGGGCAGGCAGTGTTCCTTTGGCCCTGTTTCTGCTGGCACAAGCCCTTCCTGGGTTCTCTGGCATTGATTGTGTTTCACTCACCATGATCCCGAGGACCTGTGGTGTGGAGAGTCCTCCCGAGCGCTCAGCTGCCTCCACTCAACCTCTACACTCTTAATTTGATCAAACATTTTAAAAAATCAATTTAAAAAAAAATTATTTATTTATTTGTTTGTTTTAAACTCCAGATTTTATTCCCCTCCCTGTCTACGCTCCAACTGTTCCACATCCCATACCTCCTTCCCACCTGCCCCTGTCTCCATGAGGATGTCCCTACCACCCACTACCCACCCCATCAGACCTCTAAACTCCCTGGGGCCTCCAGTCTTTTGAGGGTTAGGTGCATCTTCTCTGACTAAACCTAAACCCAGAAATTCTCTGCTGTATATGTGTTGGGGCAACATATCAGCTGGTGCATGCTGCCTGGTTGGTGGTCCAGTGTCTGAGACATCTCGGGGGTTCAGGTTGAGACTGCTGGTTCTCCTACAAGGTTGCCCTACTCCTCAGCTTCTTCCAACTTTCCCCTAATTCAACCACAGGGGTCAGCAACTTCTGTCCATTGCTTGGGTGCAAATATTTGCACCTGACTCTTTCAGCTGCTTGTTGGGTCTTTCTGAAGGCAGAAATGATAGGTCCTTTTTGTGAGCACTCCATAGCCTCAGTAATAGTGTCAGGTCTTGGAGCCTCCCCTTTAGCTGGATCCTACTTTGGGCTTGTTGCTGGACCTTCTTTTCCTCAGGCTCCTCTCCATTCCATCCCTGCAGTTCTTTCAGATAGGAATAATTATGGGTCAGAGTTTTGACTGTGGGATGGCAACCCCATCCCTCACTTGATGCCCTGTCTTTCTGCTGGAGGTGGGCTCTACAAGTTCCCTCTCCCCAATGTAGGGCATTTCATCTAAGGTCCCTCCCTTTGAGTCCTGAAAGTCTCTGGTACATTCTGGAGGGTCCCCCCAACCTCCTACCTCCCAAGGTTGCCTGTTTCCATTCCTTCTGCTGGCCCTCAGGATATCAGTCCTTTCCCCCGCCCAATGTGTGTTCCTGATTTTATATGTGAACCATGTGTGCTTGCAGTGCCCATGGAATTCAGAGATGCTGGATCCCCTGAGACTGGTATTATAGATGTTGTAAGTCACAATGTGTGTGCTGAGAGTGGAATTCTGGTCCTATACAACAGCCATCAGTTTTATTAACTACTGACCATCTCTCTAGCTCCAAATCCCTGGACTTGATTTCCTCAAGTTATTTTATCACAGCAAACAGAAAAATAACCAAGACACTGAGGGACTAGCCAATATTTTTAATAGTATAACCTTGTTTAAATGAAGGTGAAGCTGGGCTGTGGTGGCACACACCTTTAATCCTAGCACTTGGGAGGCAGAGACAGGCAGATTTCTGAGTTTGAGGTCAGCCTGGTCTAAAAAGTGAGTTCCAGGACAGCCAGGACTATACAGAAAACCCTGTCTTGAAAAACCAACAATAAAATAAAATAAAATAAAATAAAATAAAATAAAATAAAAAATAAAAATGAAGGTGAAAAAGAATAATAATATTAAAAAACTTCTATATAATTTCTGATACTATTTTTTAAAATTAGGTGGAACATGTAGGTTCAAAAGTTGTCTTTTAGCTTATCATTTCAGTATTTACAAAATTTTATAGAATTTGTTCAGAAGAGCCAGTTCATTCTCAAAATAATTATCTTTCATACATTTCTAACTGAGCTAAGACTGTACAATTTTTAAAAAGGAAGATCTTCCCAATATCAGTGGGAGAAAGGTAATGATCAAGTTAGAGTTTTGAGAGAATAATCAGTTTTGAAAATAATGGGAATCATGGCATTAATACTTTCCTGGTCGATACTCAGTCTCTGTTCTGAAACTGTTTATTAGTAAGCTGATTTTTTTCAGTGCAAACCTCCTATGGAGGGACACAGGAAAGTCAATGCTATAGCTCAGAAGAGAACAAAAGTTAGTTTTCAAAGAGCCCAAGACACATTAACTGGTGACCCAAGTCTTGCTCTCTCTATTATTTCTGTTAGGCTGGGAAACTAATTAAAAGTCTCTGCTGGCACAAATGTGTGTTTGGTGTTCTAAAATCTGTCCTCTCCAAAAGACTAGCAGATCGAATCTATTGAGGCAAGCTTTGAGTCAACTTTGCCTTTATGTGTTCATTGATGCTGACCTTAAAAATGCCAAAATTTTGTCCTTACAAGACCTGGACATTTTTGCCTATGAAATTTGTTATTAGCTTGAAAACATTTTTAATCACGTAGATGAAGCCAAGAAGGTGATTATTTCTAGTCTGATTAATGACTAAAGAAAAAAATGAAACAATCACCATGATTTATTTGGTTATTTAATTATCTATTTTCAAGTCCTGTTTTCTAGAGCCTCAGCACAAAATTCTTTAATTATCTTATCTTTTAAAGATAATTTGGTGGTCCATAAATGAAACAATGATAACCAAAACATTTTGAAGTCTGATGAAAATCTATACAATGGCAATGAAGATGAGGGAAGTTAATAGGATATGACTGAGGCACAAAGCTGCTTTAAAAAATTCACCACTATGTTATCTATCTCCACCACAAAAATATGACAATTGGATTATAAGTGCCAATTTTAATTAGTCACCATGCCTATACTTCCTTTTTTTTTTTTTGTTAGATTTATTTATTTATTATATGTAAGTACACTGTAGCTGTCTTCAGACACTCCAGAAGAGGGAGTCAGATCTNNTTANGGATGGTTGTGAGCCACCATGTGGTTGCTGGGATTTGAACTCTGCACCTTTGGAAGAGCAGTCGGGTACTCTTACCTGCTGAGCCATCTCACCAGCCCTATACTTCCTTTTTTAATGCTTTCATTAATGTTGGAAACAAATGTTTAAAGAGTGTGTTAGATTATACAGTAAAAACTTACTGTGTTTACAGGAACAATAGGAGAATTAAGATTATATCTGCAGATCTTTGGTGATACATACAGACACTTGCTACACAAGATGATGATAGCAACAGGAATTGTCAACATAGATATTTCAGATACTACATGAGCCTTCTGACAGAGACAGGACATATAATCCTAGAACATATGTGGGATGGATAGAAAATTTAAACAAGGCCATACAAAAATGACTTTACAATTGTTTCCTGAAAATGTGTGCACAAGAGCCTTGAAAAAACATTAGGCTTTCTCTTTGAATCTTATTTAAAAAAATCATAGAATGAAAAACAAAAGCAAAAAAAATCTTCACTCCATTTTAAGCTGAAATGAAAATAAGAAATCTGTGTTCAAATGTGTACAATGCAATCAAAGGTAACTGGATATTTACCTTTCTAGAGTGTGTGTGTGTGTGTGTGTGTGTGTGTGTGTGTGTGTGTGTGTGTGTGTTGTGATATAACCATCTGTGTAATCCATGGTAGGTATGTGCATGGATACATTTTTGTAGCAGTGGAGATTGGGAAGTAAGAGACTATAGTGGACTTCTCATGCTTTCAATGACATCTTTTAGTACTTTTTCCTGAGACAATAACATGTAAACAAGAGCCAGGTATTGTATTGCCTGCCATAGTTTGTAGTCTAGTTTGATAAACATTATAGAATACAGTATCTATTGTTTTAAATCTGGTATAGGTGAAGACAATGCACAATGTACTGTTTCATATTCTTAGACTCCAAGAATATAATTAAAGTAACAGGATCCAAGTTAGCATTGCATCAGAGGTGGCCTCAGGGTGTACCATTCTCATCAGGTATGGTTGTCTCAATTTGCAATTTCCCAGATCATCTGTTCACTGGTCCTTACTTCCCTTGGGTACTGGCTTACTATTGGCTTTTGTGGGATTCACTGATTGAATTATGGGACAAGTGAATTTTATTACATTGATTCCGATGTGAAATTTTGACTTTACGTTTTTTTTCCAAGATAGTAGTACACACTGGCTAGATTTTTGTCAACTTCATAGAAACTGGAATGGTTTGGGGAAAGGGAACCTCAATGGAGAAAATGCCCTGACAGACTGGCCTATACGTAAGTCTGTTTGGGCATGTTCTTGAGTAAGATAAATGATTGATCTGAGAGGGCTCAGCTTGTTATGTGACACCTCTGAAAGGTATTCCTGAAATACATAGAAGAACAGACTGAGCAAGTCCTAGAGAACCAGTCAGTAAGTAGTATTCCTCTGTGGCTCTCTTCAGTTCCTGCCTCCAGGAACTGCCCTTAGCTCCTGTCCTGACTTCCCTCAATGATGGATTGGGATTGGAGTAAATCCTTTCCTTCCCACATTGCTTTTGGTCAGAATGTTTTACTAGAGTAATAGAAAGCAATCTAGGACAGAGTACTTCAAATATCTATATAAACCATTAGGCATTTTAGCACCTTAATGTGAATTTTACCACTTTACTATTGCTTATTCATAATATTATATCTTCTCACCTGCAAGCAGTAGTGACATAGTGACAGACATTCTTCTTTCCTCTTTTAATTGTGCCTTAAGTTCCTTGCTTTGTCCTTTTCTTTTAAAAATATATTTAATTTAAAATGAAGTTATTGTGTGTGTGTGTGTGTGTGTGTGTGTGTGTGTGTGTGTGTGTGTGTGTGTGTGTGTTTGAGACAGGGTTTCTCTGTGTAGCCCTGGCTGTCCTGGAAAGACCAGGCTCGCCTTGAATTCAGAAATCTGCCTGCCTCTGCCTCCCAAGTGCTGGGATTGAAGGCATGCGCCACCACTGCCCTATCCTTGATTCCTCTCATGCCCCTCCCAGATTCCTCTCAAATTGATAGCCTCTTTTTCTTTGACTATTTTACACATACATACACACATACATACATGCATGCATGCATGCATACATACACTACCTTGAATTCAAAGCATTATCCTTCAGCTTCTAGTCTTGTACAGCTCTTCCAGTATGTCTGATTTCCACAGTAAGCACACACCCCTAGGACGGCATCTTTATTCCAATGTCATGCTCCTACCTCAATATTTTGTGGTCTCCTTCTACAATATTCGTACCCTCCTTTGCCCTGGTGACAGGTCTTCCTTTTCCCCAGGGTCTGCCCACTTCAGAGCATACTTTACATCTTCTTCTTTGAATGATCACACTCCATGGTCTATATTTTGGCTTATGCTCCTACCCTCTTCACCTTTTGCTTAAATGCCACCTTTTCACTGAGGCACTTCCTTCTGGTAAAAATTGCAGTTCTCCTGCCCCAATGTCTCAATGGCTTGATTTTTCTCCTTGCATATTTAATTTTACTCTGAAGTCATGCTAGCCATTCTTTATATTAGTTATTTTGGTTTTTTTTTTTTTTTTGCATCCCATTCTCAATTCTTCTGGTTCCAATAATCATGCAGACCCTCAATATAGAAGTTGGTGAACAATACTCTTCTGTTCTTCTGTTATTAGCACCTACAAAACAGTGCCAGACATGTAGAAGATACCAGAAAATGGTCACAGTAAATAGAAATGCTGTGATTTATTGTAGAAAAATTGATGGTTTTTGTGATTATGAATTTATTATATGTTACATATATTACTTGCTTGTGGTTTACAGCTGTGAGTAACCTATTACTTCTGAATTTGGTACTAAAAGTTAGGACTATAAGGACTATAAATATAGTAAATAAAATCTTCATGTCAATTACATGTTGTTTTATATGTTCACTATTTAGCCAGTATTAATAATCTAAAATGTCTACATCTGATTGAAATATTTATTTTCTGGAATTTTATTTTTGTTTTACTGTGGTAACAACTCCATAATGAAGTATACTTACTAGACATACCTTTTAAAGGTGCACAATGCAGCATTGTTAAGTATAAGCACAGCCTTGTAGTAGATTTATAGAACTTATTGAAATATTTTAAGCATGTAGACATTTTTTTAACGTTTTAAAAACACAAATTCGGAAAGAATCAGTAACAATGAAAACATAACACTAACAGAAGAGATGGGCCAGAAGTGACTTGTGCATAATTGTGAGCAATTAATGAGTTGGTGCATCTCAGCAGCCCCAACCCCTTCTAACTTCCTGTTGACTTTCTTATAGACTAGAGCAAGCTCCTGTAATGGCATGGAGCAGAGGCACTTATTGAGCACATTCAGGTAAATCACTTTTCTACCTAGCTTACTTCTTTTTTCTGAGAAAATAGAGTATACAGAGAGCACACACAAAACAAGGCAACAGCAGTATGGGAAAGCAGGGTAATGTGTTTTTTCTTTTCTGTATACTAGGCCCAGGAGCTGTGCTTTTAATTTTGGCTCATGGACTATTTTGATTGACACTGATAACACAAGCACGTTTTTGGTTATGAGAAATGTCAAATACTAATCAAAGGTGTTAGGTCTCCAAAGCCACCCAACAGATGCTGGTGAACTCAGTTGCTTTCTCATTTGCAGAGGAAGCAAGGAAACCCAGAGAAGCCAGGAGGTTGGTTCTTCTTTCTCTTTCTCCTAGGTAGCAGATGGAACTTGAACTGAGATCAATTGGCTCTTGTCCAGGCTTCCTAGAATATTGCCTTTGGGGGAACTGAGCCCCCTTTCCACTGTCTGTCAATGGCCCTGACTGTGGTGTGATCTTGCCTCACACAGTAAACATCTTTCTCAGTTTACCTGCTCACATTGGGTCTCAAATTCTTTTTTTGTTTTTATGATTTTATTTATATGAGTACACTGTAGCTGTTTTCATGCACATCAAAAGAGGGCCTTGGATGCCATTACAGATGGTTGTGAGCCACTATGTGGTTGCTGAACTAAACTCAGGACCTCCAGAAGAGTAGCCAGTGCTCTTAACCACTGAGCCTTCTCTCCAGCCCAGGCCTCAAATTCTTGATCGTCTCTTTCTTTCCCCCTCTGCCTATATTTTCCATATTTATCGTTTCCTTTTGCATCTTGTTTTCAAAAATCCCAGAAGCTTATGCTCAGGGAGGTAATGACTTACTTTCCTTCATGGAGTAGTTTTTTTCGTGAATGCATTTCCAATATGGTATCTTATTTTATAGAGGGCCTCTGATAATTAACAGGAATGAAGTGAGAGCTATATAAGAACCACCCTGGCCTTAGTGACCCGTATCAGATAGGGCAGTCCTGTTAATCTTAGCAATCATCCGTAATGTATTGTCTCTGCTTTCTTCTTGTTGACATGCAATACTTGCAGTAAGTTATCTTTCAGGTTAATGGATAATATGAAGCTTCTCATGATTGTCGATTTACACAATGCTACCTTTTTATGGAATGAATAACAAGGTTCTAATCTTTATGCTTGAAATTTTTAGTACGTTAAGGAATTTAGAGACTTAATTTAACCTACTGGTTGGTAATCCAAAATATATACTCTACTTATAAAAAGGAAACATAGCAGGCATTTTCACAGGCCTCATATAGTGGTAGGGATAAACCACAGGATTTTTATGGAAGGGCTTTATTGTGCTATTTCCTTAAGCAGAAATATGATGCTGTTAAGTTCTCCTTGGTCGGTAGACAGGTGTTCAGTCACCTGCCATTGTCTCCTTCTGCTCTTTCTTTCTCACCTCTGCATACACCCAATAGGTTAGAGGTCAATTTGCAAAGTTTTAACAAGGGAAGAGTGTCATCCTGCTCTACTTGTAAAGTTTTATCAAATATAAGATAAAAATTTCTCTATTTTAAAATACAGTGTAAGGTTTATGTCAAAATAAATGAAGAGGCTGATCCTGTGTGGCTATAATTGATTTTCTCAGTGGTTTGTGACAAGGAAGAAGCATTTATGAACTAGAAATTGCTCTCTATTGTTCTGCCTGACCTTTCTTAAGGCTCTGCTCTAATAATATGCTAAATTACAAAAACTGTGATCCTGAGTAAAAAATATGGATTTTTCCCATGGATTCATCTGAACTGTAATAGATTGTATAACATGGAAACCATGCTATGTGAATTATTTGGCACAGTGCTAATATTTGCTAATTTAGAATGTAATTATAATCAGCACGGATCCTTTCAAATGCACTTATGAACTTATCCACAGTGGAAAAGCTTATCAGACCTCCTGCCATAAAGGAATCACTCGGGTTCTTAGGGGATGTATAGTCCAAGTTTTTAATTATATTCTGCTGGAGTTCTTTTTTAATTTTATCTCCTAACAAGGAATGGATTTTAATATGACAAAGGTGATGCTTATGCTATAAAAGAAGTACATTAAATAGAGTTTATGATGCTTCCAACTGAGATGAGTTTTAACATTTAAAACGAGGAAAGGACTGTTTTTTTATTCCAGTTTTGATCAATCCCAGTGATACCCAGAGGAAGAATTAAATACCATCTTGATAAGATAAGCTCATATTTCAGATCTGTATAATACTTGCTTATTTAAATAAACTTTGTAGTATCTATCTTTTGTTTCCTAAAGTTACAGGAAAATAATATACATACTTCTTCCCAAGCTCATAAAAAGGCATGTTGACTTCTGTTTCATGGTGCCCGGCCCCCCCCAAATCAATATTTTATTTAATATTTCCTTGTCTACTAGAAGCATCAGAAACAAATACTTGTACATAAAATGATATTTTTGTATACATATAGATGAAAGCACATATTTGCATTATTTTTATGGGGTATTAAGCATATTAATAACTAGAATTGACTTTTTAATAGTTTTAAAATTAATTTCTTCAAATATCATTAGATTTTCATAAAATTGAGAAATTTTGTTTTGTTATAGAAAACCACTGACAATAGCATGAATTTGAAAGTATATTTATTTGGGTTTTACTCTTCCTCTTAGAGACTATCAAGGAAAGGTAGATTGATGCTGGAAAGCATTGACACAGTAGCATCTTTAAACAGTATATTTGAGGACAGTAGCTACTTGGAAACCAGTCTGTTATGCTAATTACTCTCCAATTTTCAATACTGAATTTTAGATTGAACTGTATCATAATATCTGGAGGATGTGCTAATATATAAATTGCAGGGCTACATCCCCATTGTTTCTTATTTGTTTAACCTCTAGTTATGTATGAGATATTATTTGTCTAAAAACAAAGAGCTATTATGTTTGCCTTGAGGTTTCTACTTTTGGACTCACTATTGTAGAGACAGCGCTTGAAACCTGAAGCAGGCTACCAAGACCCATAGGAGAAGGATCTGCCATGGGAAAGAGAATTACTTTTAGCATTTATAAGCCCTTGATTTAGAATCATAACAGTAGACAAAGCAGGTAAATAAGCAAGTCATCTGTTTCCTTATGAGTTGCCTGTGCATCTGAAGTCACTGTTGTAGTTCTGTGGGTGGGATTGGGTTTACTTCATTGAATTCTTTTAAGTGATATTTTATTGAAATTTAATTTTTCTTGGTCATCACTTTCTTACTTTCTATTCAACCATTTTGATTAGCACTCAGATATGTTCTACTTTCTCTTATCTTCAGAAAAATGGGTGGTGCCAGCAATATGACAGAATAGTAGCTTTCTATCAGCATCTCCATCAAAGGCAGAAACACTGACTTTGACAGCAGCATATGATAAGATAATCTCTGTGCATGTCCTAGAGAAATGGAGACTTTCCAGGAAAATGTCTGGAGTAAGATGGAAAGAAGAATTTAGTTTTGCCCATGCCAATCCTCACCCAAAGTGGCATACAGGAATTCCAAATTAAAGCCCTTAATTTCTCCAATGGAGAAAAATTACACCATACCGAGAGTATGGCTGACAGTAGATACTGCAAGAGAGACTTACTAAGAACTCTGCTTTTTCACACATCTGTAGTTGGTTTGAGGGCAGAGAGTAGAAAAGAGAGCAAGGACCAAGACTCCTGAAGATTGGGGGTGTACATAATTTGCAAAGATCACCAGCTGTACGCTGCAGGACTGTGAGGAGGTACAGAAATGAGCATTAGGAGACATCAGTTTCTGGGAGCTGCCAAGAGTCTAGGTTAGTTGACTCTGTTGGTCTTCCTATAGAGTTGCAATCCCCTTCACCTCCTTTAATACTTCCTCTAACTCTTCCATAGGGATACCTGACCTCAGTCCAATGGTTGAGCTTTAAGTATCTGCATCTTTCTCAGTCAGCTGCTGGTAGACCTTCGCAGAGGACAACTATACTAGATTCCTCTCTGCAAATACAACATAGCATTAGGAATCCTGTCAGGGTTTGGTGCCTGAGCATGGGAAGGATACCAAGTTGGGCCAGTCACTGGCCAGACTATCCTCAAGTCTCTGTTCCATTTTGTCCCTGCATTTCTTATAGACAAGGTTCTAAAATTTGGGGACAAAAATTTTGAAGGCAGGTTGCTATCCCCATCCCTCCATTAGGGACCCTGTCAAACTGCTGGAGGTGGTCACTTCAGGTTTCATTTCCCCATTGTTAGGCATTTTGGATAAGATCACCCCCTTTGAGTCCTAGGAGCCTCTCACATCCCAGGTCTCTGGGACTTTCCAAAGGTTCGCCCTTACCCCCTCGCCTCATCTCTGGCAGCTACATATTTCCATTTATTCTTCTAGCCCTCTTGGCTTCTCTCCTGTTCCCCGCCAATACCTGATCATGCACTCCTTTGCCTCCCCTTTTCTCATTCAGGTCCCTCCTTCCCTCTGCCTCCTGTGATCATTTTGTTCCCTCTTCTAAGTGGGATTAAAACATCCTCACTTGGTTCTTCCTTTTTGTTAAATATCTTAGGTCTTTGGGTTGTATCATGGATATTCTGTAAATTTTGGCTAATATCCACTAATCAGTAAGTACATACCATGCATGTCCTTCTGGGACTGGGTTACCTCACTCAGGGTGGTATTTTCTAGTTCCATCCACTTGTCTGAAAAATTCATGATGTCCTTGTTTTTAATAGCTGAATAATATTCCACTGTGTAAATGAACTACATTTTCTTTATCCATTGTTCTGTTGAGGAACATCTGAGTTACTTCCAGTTTCTAGCTATTATGAATAAGGCTGCTATGGACATAGTGGAACACATGTGCTGGTAGTTTCGTGGAGCATCGCTTGGGTATATGCCCAGGAGTGGTGTAGCTAGCTGGGTCTTGGGGTAGAAATATTTCCAAAGAGCATAAATGGGTTGTTCCTAGACCCTAGGTACATATATAGCAGAGGACTGCTTTGTCTGCCTCAGTGGTAGAAGACGTGCCTAATCCTGTATAGATTTGATCCCTCAGGGAAGGGGCATACCAGGAGGCTACTGGGAGGGAGTAAAGAACTCTGAGAGTGGGGACCAGAGGGGAACAACACTTGGGATGTAAATAAATAACATAATAAATTTAAAAAAAGAGGCATCATTTTACAGAAAACATACAGAAGTTTTTTGGCATTTGGCTTCTGGCGTTAGGCAAAGGCAATCTGAATTTTTTCCTGGGAGGAAACAAGTGTTGCAGATTAAGTTCACCCATAGAGCTGATCTGAAAGAGTCTAATGACTCTAGCTGGGTTAACTGCCAGAGTTATTAGAGACTGTAGAAACTGTATTTTCCTTCCAAGCCAACTGGTAAATATTGAAAAGAATACTTTTTTTTTCTTATTTAAAACAGCAACATAAGATTTCAAGGAACATTAAAAAAAAAAAAAAAGAAAAATGACACCATCTAATGAGCAATATCTATTTCAGTGCTGAATGACAAGATGACTCATGTTTCTTCTCAGTTAGCTTGAGGACTGATTTGAGAATTATTTGGATTCATGTGTATCATAGACTTATTTGAATGAAATATACTTATTTAACTTTATTTAACTATATATATAATATATAAATATTTTATATATATATCAGTGCAAATTTCATACTGTTTGTGGGTTTTATGGTTATGAATAATTTTTTATTAGATACTATCAATGACATGTTCTCTCACTTTTTTAAAAAAATAGCAATTACTTACCTCAACAGTGAAAGATTAGGATTGCATTGATGTTAGTGGAAGAATGCATCAAATACACTTTTTCAAAAGGAATCAATGTATGTGGCAATAGGATTGGGGATGGGCATGCAGAGGGTGAGAGGCATCAGTGTTACATTATGAATCACAGAAACTCAGATTCTGAAGACCAGCACCAGGGCGCAGATCTAAGTTTACTGGGCAGCCCATAAGCTTACATACAATGTTTGAGCCAATCCCAAGCCCCCAAATCTGTGGCCAATCGTATCTTACCATGCTCCAATGAAAACCCTGTCTAATGAGGTAACTCAGAAAGAGTGGGTGAGGGGAGAGTATTGTCAGCCCCCTCATGAGTTATGAGTACATCCATGAAATAGGAAGAGGGCACCACCCTGGCCTTGGTTTCTTTTTGCTATCTCACCAGTGTGCTGGGAGCCATCTTGGATCTAATGTGTATGGCAAATCAGGACTCTTTAAGGAGTTGCAGGTGCCTGTGGCACCTCACTCTCCATCTTACCTTTTTACTTCACAGGGTTGACTTCCACATCTCCAACAAACATATATGTCAAACTTGTTAAATAATAAAACTTTATTTTGTATGTGTAAGAAATTTCGATCATTAGGCTTATCTGGCATATTAAAATGTGCTTGGTACATAAAGGTTTCATTTTTTTTTTAAACTCTCAAACAGTCCACCTTGGTTCTACCAAATGGGCATGGTGTGTTTTTGTTTGCTAATTAGATGCCAACAGATTGTCAAAAGTGTAGTTATTGAACATTATGTTTGTATGCATGTCTGATTGGTATTTGTAAAAATAGCCCAACTGTTATGCAATTATCTCTATGTTATAGAGTGTATAAATATAGATGATTATGCCCTTAGGGGTCAGGGGGCAGGTTTTGAACATAAATGCCTTGAGACTTTTACAAGGTACTTTGCATAGCTGATTGTTAGAGCTTCTGAATATTGAATGTCAGAGTTTCACAGAGAATGGGGACAAATGCCACAGAATGTCATTGCAGGGTTTTATATTAAAATATTGATGGAATTCCATTGCACAGATGCAACTTATAAAGTCAGTTACAAGAGAGACAGATTGTCACCCATTGGACTGCCACCAGCTGAGTGACCTGACAAAAGGCACTTGATTTTAATAGTCTTCAAGTTTCAACTCATAGAATGGAGGTACTGTTGCATCACAGATGGATCCCACCATATCAGAGACTACACCAACATTTTAAAGATAATAACATGGTTTTCATACTTGATATTGATACATTAATTATGATGGAGTTGAGGCATGGTAACAATTGACTATTTTTAACATTTGCAAATTATTAAATCTATACTAAAAACTATTTTTATATTCACTGTTTCTTTTGATTGGAAAAATCTCCCATTGAGAAGGAAATTATTCTTTAACTAAAAGGAGTAGACTGTTTTGTTTTTGTTTTTGTTTTTGTTTTGTAACAGATAAAAGAAGTGAATGCTACAAGAATAGGTCAGTAGTTTCAGAGCTTGAACAGAGTAACCCTAACCCTCAAGTCCCCAAATCCTACCTAAAAGGGAGAGAAATTCCCAAGCAAGCTGGCTACAAAAGTTAGGCATATCTGTGAATTCAAGGTTTCAGTGATTGAGAGGGAAATAGAGGGTGATGACCAACATCAGCCTTGGGCTTCTGAATGCATGTACACATACTTACAACAATTCCCACACATGTGTGCCTACACACATGCAAACATTCACACACAGACATAGGGACACACGTGCAAGTGCATGCATGTGCCCGTATACACACACACACACACACACACACACACACACACACACACACGCACACACACACATACACATGTACACATGTATGAAGTAGGGAAAAGAAAATGAAATAGGAAGGTACTGTTCATGTTCTTTTTCCTGAACATAGCTGAGCTCTGAGACTATATTGACTAATGATAGAAGTTATGCTGTACTAGACCTAAATCATCTATTTCTTGTGAAATGATAGCATTTACCTTCTACTTCTTGGAACATTATCTGTGGAAACTGGCTGTACATAGTCTGAGCTTTCCAACATTCCTCTGCTACAGAGCTGTAGGCCTCTCAATGAGATTCCCAGATGATCTCAGACATGTTTCCAACTTAGTGAGTGGAGGTGTCTCAGACATCTGGGACTGTTTTTTCTGTCAGGTGACCCTAGATATCAATGTGTATAGAATGGAAGAACTGCGACCAATTGTAGACTCCCACCAAAAGGTGACATTTAGTGACAGGAGGGGTGGGTTTAGGCACATACGTTAATGGCAGTAACTTATCATAGTCATATAAAAATATAAAAAAACTTTCTAAAAAATAAATGTGAAGAAGCAAAGTCATCAAAACAGAAAACGGTGCTATGAACTGCTTAGAAAAGTCTTTTTTATCTCTTTGTGATAAAATAATAAAAGTGATATCTTTACAAGCTCATTCTGTTTGATACAACTGAAAATGAACACTGTGTCAAAGAGCTAACACTTGAAAGAAAAAGAAAATGTATTAATGTCTTATCCAGGCACGCATCTTATTGTATTAAAAACCTTTGACTCTTACCAGAAGACCTGTCAATTTTCATTGCCATTTATTAAAAGAATGAGTACTGTTACTTATGCTACAGAAATCTGCAATGAATGATCAGATTTAGTGGTAAGGCAAGCACTTCTACTGTGGAGGCAAAGGAGATGCAGAACAATGTGCATTTGTTAGTTTCTTGAGAGAAGTGTAGTACCTGTGAGAAAACCAATATTTAATGGACTTGCAGTTTGGTAATAACACATCTGTGAAGGCTTAGCATACTTATTTCGTTTTTGAGATGAGGGGGACATTGAACTTCAGAGATAAGAGTTAACAGAACACTTAAGGTCCATGTTTCATCACTGATAAACCCACTAATGGCAGGTCCTTGTCTTTTGTGGTCCTTGAAGGCTGTAGCAATGAGAAATGCTATACAGATCCTTTGGTAGATAGGTTGGAATTGCAGGAAACAGGATTTTTCCTATGATCTAATTGTTAACAAAAATCATGTACTTCTGAAGCAGCAAAAGGGGAGACATTTTTTTGTTTATAAGTGAGACTTTCAAAACAGTTTTGTTTAAAAGTTAGTGCTTTCAAGTTCAATGCTGCTCTGTTGGAAACATTTCATGCCTTAAAGCTTCTCTATTTTCAAGCAAAAAATTCATTTGAATTTTGTTTAGGAAATTTCCTCCAGTGCCAATGAGTTAGAGGCTCTTTCCCACTTTCTCTTCTATTAGATTCAGTGTATCTGGTTTTATGTTGAGGTCCTTGATCCACTTGGACTTGAGCTTTGTGCAAGATAACAAATATGTATCTATTTTCATTTTTCTACATACAGACTGCAAGTTAGACCAGCACCATTTATTGAAGATGCTTTCTTTTTTTTGCATTGTATGTTTTTGGCTTCTTTGTCAAAGATCATGTGTGCATAATAAGTGTGTGGGTTTACTTCTGGGTCTCCACTTCTATTCTGTTTATTGACCTCTCTGTCTCTGTACCAATACCATGTGGTTTTTGGTCACTATTGCTCTGCAGTTCAGCTTGAGGTCATGGATGGTGATTCCCCAGTTCTTTTATTGTCAAGAATTCTTTTCACTATTCTGGGTATTTTGTTTTAACATATGAAATTAAGAATTGCTTTTTTCATGTCTTTAAAGAACTGTGTTGGACTCTTGATGGGGATTGTATTGAATCTATAGATTGCTTTTGGTAGGATGGCCATTTTTACTATGTTAATCCTACCAATCTATGAGCATGGGAGATCTTTCCATCTTCTGAGGTCTTCTTCAATTCTTTTTCAGGGATTTGAAGTTCTTGTCATACAGATCTTTCACTTGCTTAGTAAGAGTTACACCAAGATATTTTATACTATTTGTGGGCATTGTGAAGGGTAATATTTCCCTACTTTCTTTCTCAGCCAATTTATCATTTATATAAAGGAATGCTACTAATTTCTTTGAGCTAATTTTATATCCAGCCACTTCGCTGAAGTTGTTCATCAGCTGTAAAAGTTCTCTGGTAAGTTTTTGGTGTCGCTTATGTATAGCATCATATCATCTGCACATAGTGATATCTTGACTTCTCTTCCAATTTATGCCCTCTTGATCCTCTTTTGTTGTCTTATTGTTATAGCTAGAACATTGAGCACTATATTGAATAGATACAGAGAGAATGGGCAGACTTGTCTTGTCCCTGATTTTAGTGGGGTTGTTTCAAATATCTCTCCATTTAAATTTGATATTTGCTATTGGTTTTCTGTATATTGCTTTTATTATGTTTAGGTATGGGCCTTGAATTTCTGCTCTCTCCAATACTTTTTACATGAAGGGGTATTGTATTTTGTCAAATGCTTTTCAGCATCTAATGAGATGATCATGTGATTTTTCTTTTATTTTGATTATATAGTAGATTATGTTTAGTTACCTTATGTTAAGTTCAAGTAAGTTGAACTTTTTTTTTACAAAAAAGAGCTTTAATGATGTAGTGTTGAAATTGATAAGATGCCTTGAACTACTGTCATATTTCAATTTTATGGAATTGCCTCATCTTATTAATTTCTTTTAAATTTTATTGTTTGTGTAAAAGGAAATATTTATAGGCAACAAGCTTTATTTTTTTGACATTCTCTACATAGTTAATGTCTAACATACCTCCATTGTAATGGATAACTATATGCTGTGAGCCAAATTATCAGTACCTGGTTTTGTAAAGATATGTTCAGCTATCAAAGGAGAAACAATGTGCTAAATATAAATAAATTTTAAATATTCAATGAAATTATTAGTACTAAGAAAAGGAGAATTCAAACATATAAGTTCCAAGGAAATGATCCTAAAAGATGAAATGTCAACGTTTTGAAATGCTAATTTAATAGACTTTTGAGATTTTATAAGTATGTTTCATCTGCTAAAACCTAATAACATCCTGACAGATGAAGGTTTTTATTATCACTGACAAGAAGAAAATATCTGCAACTGAATACTCTGCAACTTGAGAAAAATATTATGTTTTGAAGCACCCAGTTCTTAAATCATTAAATGTTATCATATTTTGTGCTTAAAGAACTGTTTTAGCTTAAGTTGCTTAAAGTCTTACATGTTACTATAAAAAATGTGGCAGGTAGTTTTCCAAACTTTGTATATATTATACGATTATATAAGATGCTGATAAACTTACATAACTTATGTAGAAGTGAAACTAATCCAAGTCCTTGTTTTTTGTTTTGTTTTTGTTTGTTTGTTTGTTTTTTTAGGAGTGTATTAGATCATTTTATTTATGCATCTTTCTGTCTAGAAAAATAACAGCCAATCATTGAGGCTCTGACTGGTCATTTTGGTGATGAGGAATGATTAATAATTCACATTCCTATAGGGAACACCTTATCCACACTTCTATAATAATGGCAATAAACCTATTCCTTCACTAAGTTGGACTTTGGTGGAATCATTACTTTGATGTGCTGTTGGTGCTCATACCTCCCTAGGAAACATTAACATAACAGGTGTTACATAACTCTGTCTCCCACACTTGAGGTGAACTGTCCTAAGAGACAACAAAAGAAAAATTTAATACACCCCCTTTTAATGTCTGTAAATCCTTACATTGTAAAGAAAATTTTAGGTTTTGTTTTCAATTGATATATTTTTATTACATTAATATCTATATCACATAATTGAAGTAATTTGACCATTTCTCTTCATTTTTTTATTTGCTCTTTGGGAATTTCATACAATGAATTTTTACCATATTTAGCCTTACCAGATCCAACTCTCTCCAAGATCTACTGACCTTTGGGTCTTATTTTGTTGACTTATTTTTACCCATCAAGTCCAGTTTGTATTGTCCGTATATATGAGTGGGTGTGTGGCCTTCTGAAATGAAACTAATTTTCATTTCAGAAAATTAATGAAACTAATTTTCCCTTAAATGAAACTAACTTTCCTGTTCCAGAAGCTATCAGTGGCCAACTACTCAGATTCATTTCCCATCTCCATGCTGGGATTTGGTATGGCCTGAGGTTGTATGGGGCTTGTGCATACTGACACATCAGATGTGAGTTTGTGGACATCTATGTTGTTGGCTGGATGATAATTTTTCCATGTATTAACTCAATACCTCTGGCACATTATTCAGTATTGATCCTGAGCCTGAGGAGGAGGCTGCGCAATACATTTTGGAGCAAGCACTCTTCAGTATCTTACTCTTTGCACCTTTAGCAGTTGTGCATTTTATCTTCATCTACTAAAAACAGAAGGTTCTCTGATGAACCTTTATGGAAGCATTAATTTTAGGGTGATAATGATAAATCATCAGAACTAAGCTTAATACTATGCCTATTTAGCAGAATAATAGGAGGAAGTTCTACTGAGGGCTTATGACCTGCCCAGCCACAGGTTCTTGACTGAACAATGATATCAAATATAAATTTCATCTTATGGAGCAGGACTTTAATCCAATCTGATAGTAGCTGGTTACTCTTATGATGTTTGAACACTATTGAACCAGTGGGCATCTCTTACAGTATTATTATAGTTCACAGTTGAATAAGATTGATGATATCTTATTATATCAATTTTTATCATTTAAAATCTATAATTCTCCCAGCACTCATGAGGCAGAGGCAGGCGCATTTCTGAGTTTGAGGCCAACCTGGTCTATAGAGTGAGTTCCAGGACAGCCAAGGCTACACAGAGAAGCCCTGTCTCGAAAAACCAAAAATAAATAAATAAATAAATAAATATAAATAAAAAAAATAAAAAAAAATCTATAATTCACTGGCATAAAGTACATTCACATTGTGTGGCACTACCATCACTATCCTTGGGCTGAACTTATTAAACTTCTAAAAATGAAACTCTATGTCCATTAAACAAGTAACTTCTCATTCTCTCCTGTAACCAGTTTCTGTTAACTTTCTGTCTCTTTGTATTTGACTATTAGGACTAGGTCATTCAATAGGAAATAGACAAGATTACAGATAAGATGACAAATTAGCAGCCATTTTTATCTGACTTGGTGGAAAAGAATAAAAACTAACAGCAATACACTCCATTCATATGAGAGGAAGAGCTCATGAAAATCAGAAACACGGTGAGAAAGAAAGACAGAAAGAAACAAAGAAGCAAGCAAGCCTAGATAAGATCTCCGCAGAGAAGCAGCCACAAGTTTCTGTGGACACACAAAATCAGCTTTCATTTTGGGATAAAGTTATGTCTTCTAAGGAGGTACTCTCCCCTCCTGGTCACACAGATGCCAAGAGAGCAGTAAACTAGAGAGAAATTGTCTGAGTTGTAAAGAAGCAATACAATATGAGCATAGATAAAGCTGATGTTACGTAGACAGAGCCAAAACTGGTCGAAATTTGTTATTCTACTCCAGTGCCTCTTACTGTCTCAAGAGGGCATCTCTCCAGCTGCTACCTGAGCAAGCAACAAACAGTATGGGAGTTGGTAAAGCATGTTGCTGAACTTAGTGAATGCTCATTCTTGGGCCTGCTTGGAAGAGACCTCCCAGTGAGAAAGGCAATGGCAAGCAGAACAAGCTTCCATTTCATCTCAGAGACCTGGTCACAAAAAAAATCCCTACACAGGCGAGAGTGATTCCTAAAATGCAGGAATTAAATTGTAATTGACATGCAGTTGCTTGGGACTGGGGAATTTTGGTGGCAAGTGAAATCTCCATACACAGATCCCTTTCATCACGAAGGACACTGGACTTGACTGAATTTTTGAGGCTTACAAAGCTCCCCCTACTTGTAGAGACTTCTACAAAACACTTTGAGGAGAGGAGGATGCCACATTTTTTCCAATCAGGAAGATATACTAAATGAGCTCATTCTATTTTTATTCCATCTTATTTCTTTTATATTCTTTTCACATTTTTATTTACATTTTCGTATTTTATTGAATTATACACCTAAAAATAGTTAAAAGGGCTAAAAGAGAAGAAAAGCAACGATCTGCATCTACCTGAATGAGCTTTAAACACTGCCCTTCATTTCTCGGCGCCTATTGGCAATATGTTCTCTGTTACTTTTCTACATTTAACATATGTTTTTTTCCTCTTATTTTATACTTTACACTCTGATTACCTGTTCTGTTATTGTTTTACTATTTAATTATTAATATAAATTTCACTAAAAGCTATAAAATATACTTTTCCATTCTAACTAATGCTGTCTGTGCAGGTATTGGACTGTCCACTGGAACGTGGGAAACATATCAGTGACTACATCTTCAAAACAGAATGATTCTTCCAAAAGCTTATCATGTGAAAATGGCTCTTCAGTAAGAGATGAAGCCTGGGGAGTATCTTCCTCATCTATGCCACAACTTTGGCTGGCTTGATTTATGCAGGCCTTGCACAGGTAGCCATAGTTATTTTTGTTATGAAATCATGGGTGTAATAAGCCATTTCATGTTCTGAAGACAACTTCTGACAGCACCCTGACCTCCAGTTCTTACATTATTTCTGCCTTCAATAAACCTTTTAATGAACAGATATAAAAATGTTAAAAAATATCCATGAGATACTTTAATAGACTAAGGATGTGCCTCAAGATGTCCTAGGAGAACAAGAGAAATATTAATGCAGTGGACCACAAAAATTAAAAGACCAAAGCATATCCCTTCCATACCCTGTACTCTCCCTTTTCACATTACCCTCCTGTTTGTCTGTTTTGTTTCACTAGACAACTTTACTTATATTTTTATGTCACACATACACACATTATTTAGAGAAAACAAGTTTGTATATAGCATTCAGTATAATTTCAATTTCATTCTTTGAATGTAGACACAAATTTTTCTTTTGTTTTTTAAAGAACTTTCTCTATTACATAGTATTGGCACCCTTGCCAAAATAGTGAAATGTGGCTTTAAATGTTTCCCCTTTTGGGCAAAGGACAAATTAGAAGTCATTTGTTTTCTTGGGGAGTGGGATCCCAATGTTGCTAGTAGTTAATATTAAATCACTAAATGATAAATCGATAAAGTTTGTAATAGAGCAAACAAAATAACTTTATTAACCAAGGATAATTATCTCAATAAAAGTCAAGGAAATCACACACAAAGAACCATAGAGTAAACAAAACATGTTTAACACGATTTAGAATAAAAGGTCAATGTACAAAATTGGTTTGTTTCTATATAAAGATGAATAGTAAATATCAAAATGCTATTTCCATTAGAATGAGAAAATGCAAAATATACTAAAGAAGTTTGGTAAAAAGGCACCGTGCAGAGTTAACCTTGAGTAAAACCATTAAGCACAGGTTTCCTGGTGCGTAAGCATCAGCTTCATCCTCTTCTATTCAACTGAAACTCCTTTACTACCCTGTTGGAAAAAGCTGCACTTTCCCTTAAACAATTAATGAAAATTACAGCTTGTTCTTCTGTTCCCTTAGTGACACCAAATGGTACTCAGCATATCATTAATATACTATGCAAATGATGTGTTTGGCTCCTGTTCCTCAGTTTAGGGTAACCTTGTCAGTCAGTGTGCTGGCAGTAATGAGCTATCAGATGAAAGCTAGCCCAGCTGTTGTGAAGGTCATGGAAAATCTCTACCTCTCTTTTCGGGCCAACCTATATTTCACAAATTTGATGGGAAAGGAAATAGCTTTGATTAACGTTTACCTTAAGCCACCTGAGAGTTACTTGTGGTCTTGTAGAGATTGCACTGGAATATTTTCTCAAAGACAAAGAAAGAGCACCAATACTTTTTGAAAGACTTACTCCTTAACTATTTAATTGTATATCATGTTGATTCAATTGCACAATGACACTGGGTGGCGGTAAGGAGGCATGGTAGATCATGGTGTAACTTAATCTACTTTTCTTTTATCTTATCACATCTTTATGTTATTTTTTCTTTATCCTTCTCTCATATATTACATTCCAACCACAGTTTCCTCTCCTTCCACTCTTTCCAGTCCTCGTTCTCATCTCCCCTCTCTCTAGTCTCATCTCCCCTCTCTCCTAGATCCACTTCTCAATTTTCCTTTTTAAAAAGAGAGCAGTCCTCCCAGGAATATCAACCAAATATGGCATAACAGGTTATAATGAGACTAGGCACAAATCCTCCTATCAAAGCTGGATGAGGCAACCCACTAGGGAAAGCAAGGGTTCCCAATCGCATGCAAAAGACTCAGAGACACCCCCTACTCTTACTGTTAGGAGTCCTATGAGAATACGACACAAATATAATGTATATGCAGATGATCTAACTCACACACACATACAGGGTCCATGATGGTTGGTTAGGTCTCTGTGTTTCTCATGGTGTCCTCCACTCCTCTGGCTCCTGCAATCCTTTCCTTCTTCCTCAGCAGTTCCTCAGGCTCTGCCTTTTGTTTGGCTGTGGATCTCTGCATCTGCTCCCATCAGTTTCTGAAAGATGTTTCTCTGATGATAATTAGGCTAGGCACTGACCTATGAGTAAATATTGGAGAATGCCATTAGTAATCATTTAATTTTTTCCCAACTGTGTTTGGTTCTCTCATGGCCTTTCAGGAAGTGTCAGGCATTGAATCCCTTCTCCTGGCATGGGTCTCAAGTTGGAATAGTCATTGGCTGGCCAGTCCCACAAGTTCTGCAGTACTATTACTGCACATTTACTTAAAATTTAGAAATCATTTTACTACCATAAGAGGCACTACTGAATGATAATAGTTTTCTTCTTAATGATTTTCTGTTCACATCCCTATCTGTGTTCTGAGAAACTTTCAGTTTGCTTAAACATTTTCAGTCTATTTAGGAACCATTTTACTTTTAAATTATAATTTCCAATGAAAGGAAAGGGGAAAATTTCATTCAGATATTTCTGACAAATTCTCAACAGTAAAAACAAAAGCATCAAAAAAAAAAAACTATGTTTCTGAATGTTTATTTGTAATTTGTAAGGGAACTTACACCCATTAGGCTCATTTTGGATAGAAAGCTCCTGAAGAGAAAGCTGTTAGTCTATGAATAACAGCAGAAGACCCAGGTTGGCTGCTACATTGTGCGTTTTCATGTAGGTATAGCGGATCCAAGAAGTCCCACTTAAGTCATGGGCCTCAGTTCACAGTGCTCCACTCTGAATGCCCACTGGACTGAATTGATGTGGCCATCCCATCTGGATTTCAATGGATTTATTTGATGGCTTTCAGGAATCTTTAGAGATCCTGGTAATAAACTGAAAATTAAAAATTATCCAAACTTAGTGCATTGTCTGTATGGACTTAGGGGAGTAAAATATCCCAAATATTCAGAAGATAAATTTCTCAGTAAGTAAACTATTTCTTTGATCTTGTTTGTTAATACTATCCTATGATGTTTGGAACAGTAACTAAAATGTTCCATGCATAATTAAAAAATATGTTCCAAACTCATTGTTTTCATATGTATATTTGTGTGCATGTGCATATACATTATGTGTAATGCATACAAATATCTATACAAATGTGTATACACACATATATATATGTGTGTGTGTGTGTGTGTGTGTGTGTGAGTGAAAAAAATATATATTGTAGGCAAGTTAACCCTACCTTGATATCTGCAATTGTTCCTTAATCCCTAGTATTTTCTGAGGGTATTCCTACTTTTTAACCCTTCCTGCTGCTTGCTAACCATCTAATGAATTTTCTAAAATTATGACAGTTCCTTCTTCGAGAGCATAAACACTCCTCTGAAAGAACTTTAAGCTCTGCTTAGGTTTAAAGACACACCATCTAACTCTACACATTCTTACTCGTAGGGGTATTTAAAAGCTATCAACTCCCAGACTCTCTCCCTAATCTCACTCTCATAGATGTGTTTGCCTTTGCTCCCAGGGTTACCTGGGAAGGATTATCTCTTCTACTCTTCCACCTGAACTCTGAGAAACCATGATTCAAGACTCAGGTTTCTGGTGACCTAGTCTTCATTTTCTACTTCCTAATTTTTGACTATTTTGAATAATTATTTTGCCCTGAAAATTTGACATTAGGAACACAGAAACCATATATATTGAAGGTATTCTATAAATTTGTTATCTATGCATGCCTTTATTCCATTTCGATTTGGTTATTCTGAAGATGTAAAAGACATGTCTATCTGTCTTATTCTTCAACTTATACCATTATCAAAGACACCATCATTCTGAAATTATTCTTCTTACAACATTTATATAATTACTTTTACAACTAGACAATTTCTTTAAGATTATAGTTATCCACTTTAGTTATGTTTACCTTTAAAAAGAGTTTATGGGTTGCATATAGATTTTTTTATTTCTATGTGTGTGCTGGTGGGTATGCACACATTTACATGAGTATATGGATGCCAGAGGACAATATTTCTCATTGTCCTGGAATCCACTAAGTAGGCTACGTTGTCTGACTAGTGAGCCAATGACCTCCCCAGACCTGTCTGTCTCTCCCTAAATAATTCAGTATTTATCTTTCTGGAATGAGATACTCCATTCAGGATGATTATTTCTAGCTTTAACTATTTGCCTGTAAATTTCATTTTTTTCTTTTTTTCTTTTTTTCTTTTTTCTCTTTCGTTTCTTTTTCCTTTTCCTTTTCCTTTTCCTTTTCCTTTTTCTTTTTCTTTTCCTCTTTCTTTTCTCTGCATAGCCTTGGTTGTCCTGGAACTTACTCTGTTGACCAGATTGGCCTTAAACACAGAGATTTGCTTGTCTCTGCCTCTCAAGTGCTGAGGTTAAAGGTGTTTGCTAATTTCATTTTCCTTAACAGGTGAATTTACCATATTTTCATTATTCATGCATCAGTTAATGGATTTCTAGGATGTTCAAGCTAGACAAAAATTCCATCAAGTAGAAGTGAAAGTGGGTAGAAATTGCACCCCTAAACATGAAAGTATTTCCAGTTGGTAACTTTTAGGAGTTGGAAAAGTCAGATTTTTTTCAAAGCAATGACACTGTGGTAGAGCATCCATAACCCGGAGTGAGTTACATGTTCAGCAACAATTGGCTAACAGGAAATGGACTTTATATTTTATTTTATTTTTATTTTAGCTGGGTATTTTTGGTTTTGGTTTATATTATGATGGTGTTATGCCCAAGTCACAGGGACCTCAAAGTCCACCAATGAGCCCATTCCAAAGTAAACACACAAGGGTTTTTATTAGGAACTAGGGAGCAAGGACTCTCACCATCTCTGTCACAGCAGGTCAGAAGTGAGAGCCCTGAGTCTAGGGATGTGGTATATTTATTATGGTCACAGCAAACTTGGGGAATTTCCATACAGGTTAACAAGTTAAAGGTCAGATTAGACCCCAGAAGAGAGAATAGAGCTGCTATATATTAGATTAGATAAGTCAATAGCTGTGAAGGTTTCATTTGAAAGGAGAGAAACATGATTATTTTGCTTTAGCTGTGTACCCACACCTGGTTTTGTTTTTATTGTTCTGACTTCACTCTGTTACATGCTGATGGCTAAAGTGATTGAGATGAGTAGGATTTTTCCCACAGTGAAATTATGTATTTGGCAACCACAGTTAATATTGTTTATCACTACCTCTAGCCCTGCTCTGGGACCACTGTGTTCTTCTGAGAATGACCTCCAGTTGGGTATGTCGTACTTAAATCAACTGACTGGTCATTGCTATTATTTTATTAGTCTGTATCCTGAATTTCTTGCTCATATTTGAAATGGTACCCCCTCTCAGTAAAATCTCACAAAATGCTAATAGATAGCATAGGATGAGGTATTAGAAAAATGCTAAATAAATCTAAGCCTTTAGAGTCTATTGTAGGTTTGTGCATTTAGGGTTCAATGGGCTTCAGGTTTGCATTGCTGTTGGGGTTCCTGATGTCGTTGCTTATAACTTAAAGTGACTTTTAGGAGCATCATAAGTCAACTTGGTCTTTAAATATAAGGAACCCTGTGAGTAGTGAAGGGAAGCTTTTTATATTTCCTTTTCTGGCTCTTTCATTCTAATGCCAAACGTCATTGTAAAACAAATGAAATGTCGCTCTAAAGTATTTATTAGATCCTCAATGTGAAATACTGATTATGCTTCGGGAATAAGTTTGATAAAATCTTTTACATATCACTAATATGGTTCTGCATTCTTTTGATTCTGATGGCATAAGTCTTGTTTTTACTCTAAAACACAGGGATATTAATTGACAGATGAGACCTATGTGTGAGAATTGTTTGTATCACGCATAGCTATAGCAGAAATTCCTTGTACTAAGTCTGATTGAACCTTCACCTATGCTTTTCAAGAACTTTGTTCTGATGAGGACCTGTGAGTTCCTTTGAAGTCTAAATGAAGAAGCCTTAACAACAGCCTCTGTTGGCAGCATGTTAGATAAGAATGTGAACTTGTTTAACAGAAAGTCTCCATTCATTTTCACATAATACTGATTTTATATAAAATAAATTTTATTCATCCACCCACTGAATACTATTAACCAAGTCTTGATAGAGGAGGTAAGAAATTTCAGGTGAACACGACAGTGTCTTGGGCAGAGTACCCTCACATCAGTGAGTACTGACAAATGATGAAAGTCCATGATGTCCTGTGTCATGAAAACAGTTTAGTCTGAGTTTAGCAGACTAAACACTCTTGTGTCATTTTAATTCCCTCTCTTTCAGTTGAAATGGAGAGTGTGTACATAATAGGAAGGGGAAGATGCAGTAAGGTCCATTACACAACTCAGCATAGGAAGCCAAGTGTGCTCAGAAATAGACGAGGAATGAGTATGCATGGTTTAAGCCTCTTTGAGACATGTTTAAAATGGGAACATTTTCTGTAAGATTCCAAAATACCCCCCACAAGTATGTATTAAGAACACCACAAACATAAAAGACATAAGGTAGGGAAGAAAAAAAGTATTGAATGGATCAAAAGTCAGAAAAGGGCAGGTGCTATATGACCTAAAGATCCAAGAGAAGTTCAGGGAAGAGAAAGTGGAAGAAAATGATTTTCCTAGCCCTGAAAGGGACAGCAATTGGGTTGCCACTATCAGAATGCATATAATGCATCCGGGGCAGCCAGTATGGAATGTGCAGGCCAGTGCTGGCAGCATAGTCAGGGCTCTTTGTTGAATGATGGCTGATGCTGATTGCTGTTTAAGTTCCTAATTAGTCCTCATGCCTAGACTCACGCTGCATGAGATTGTGTCTTGGACCTACTCCAGAGGCACACGTAGAGAAGGGTTTGGGTAATAGGAAGAAACTCAGGGGTTATGACTGCCCCTGTTGCTTTTTATTCCATACTTTACTAGTCATACAGATAATAAAATTAACAGCAAACAAGTGGGTAAGTCTGGGATATATAGGTTTTTAGAGATTTACCACTAGTATAGTAGAACCATTTATATACAAGGTCAATCAATCAGACTTCGGTTGCTGTAACAAAGTACCTAGGAGCAGTAATTTCAGGAATAAGGGACATTTTCAGTGCATAGCTTCACATGCTTCAGGTAGGGAAAGTATAGCATGGCTAAGCAGCTCAGATCCTGGAAGAGGAATCAGAGGAAGAGAATATATGTGTTAGCAAGCTCCCTCCTTTCTCTCCTTTTCTCCACGCATTCATTTTCTCTGATGACATCTCCCATACACATTCATTATGTAATATTTCCCCTTTGTTAATCACACACACACACACACACACACACACACACACACACACACACACANAGAGAGAGAGAGAGAGAGAGAGAGAGAGAGGTATGCCTTAGTTATCACCCAGGGGATTCTCAGCCAAACTAAGTTGCTATTCAAAATTAACCACAACAGAATACAGATGGTTTCAAGGTCAGCATGTAAATTCTAAACAATGTACCTGTCTGGCTACCAGGATCCCATACAATCTTCTGACCATAGTCTTTATAACTATTACTCAAAATCACATACAGTCAAATAAAATAGCCACTTGTTTTCCCAATCCTATTCCTGAATGGAATTTTTATCACATGCTACCAGAAGTTAATTAAGTTATTGTGATGCCAATCAAAGCCCCAGCTTACTAGATATCTGTTTTCTACTGCTAATAAAGAGATCACTCTTCTCAATCCAGAGATCAGTGGATCAATACTGAAATGCCAGCTTTGAGGAATACTTCCTGCAATGACAGCTGGCTTCAAGTGTGATACAATTCAGGGCCTTTAAAGAAAGTAAATACATAGATATTCCATATGGACAGTACTTAACCTAAGGAGAAACTTTAAAAAAATCAGCAGAGCTGAAAAAAATGAAAATGGGAAGTTCAGGGAAACCTAAAGCTTGAAAATATGAAAAAACTGCTACCACGTACAGACAGCAACACAGAAAGGAAAAGATGCTAGAAAAGGAGTATGTGGTGGGGGAGTGTGAGGGTGGGCTGGGTAGAGAGGAGGGAGGGGGCTGTGATTGGGCTGGAAAGTAAATAAATAAATGAATAAATGAATGAATGAATAAATAAATAAATAAATAAATAAATAAATAAATAAATAAATAAATAAATGAGGGAAAAGGAGTCTGAAATATTCAGTCCTGGGAATTGAAACGTTTTTCTTGATTTGTTCCTTGATCCAATTATTACTCAATAGTGTGTTTTTTAGTGTATATGAGTTAGTGTACTATATGTAGTTTCCATTGCTGTTATTTAGTTTTATTCTGCTGTCACCAGAAATAATTCATGATGTCATTTAAGTTATATTTGTGGAGATTGTTTTCTGTTGTAATATGTGGTTGATTTTGGAGAAAGTGGCATGGACTTCTAAGAACAATATTGCGGACATGTCCAGCCAAGAGGAACAAAGTCCCGGTCCCGCTGGAGACTCACAGGGGATGAGCAGGGTGGGATGGTGCTTGTCCATGGCTCAAAAGAAACATACCTATCCAGGAGTCTTGCCAGAGCAGGAACTCAACTCTATGGCATCAGCCTCTCATTTATATAGGTTCAGAACATAGGGAGGGGGATTTTTGGTGGAATAAGATGACATAGGAGGCAGGGAAGGGTGACAGAGGGTATGGAGTGACTGACAGGGCCAATAGCAAAGCTCTACATCAGCAATGGTGGGGCAGAAGCAGAGCCAAACAGGTCTTGCTGAGTCACCCTGATATGGAAGTGACCCAGATAGGTCTCAAAAGTTGAGCCAGGCTCCTGTTTGTCCTCAAAGCCAAACCAGGGCCAAAAGGGCCAAAATGGGGCCCAACACAATATGTATCTTTTAATGATTTTATGTATGTTAGGTCTATTCGACTTACTATAGATAGATAGATAGATAGATAGATAGATAGATAGATAGATAGAGATATATATTGTTTTTTGTTTGTTTTTGTTTGTTTGTTTTTTGTTTGTTTGTTTTTATTCGAGACCGGGTTTCTCTGTGTAGCTCTGACTGTCCTGGAACTCACTTTGTAGACCAGGCTGGCCTCGAACTCAGAAATCTGCCTGCCTCTGCCTCCTGAGTGCTGGGATTAAAGGTGTGCACCACCACGCCCGGTTTACAATATCATTTAACTTGAGAGTTTTGTTTTTTTCCAGATACCTTGTCTACTGGTGAAAGTGGGGTTTTGAAGTCACCTACTATCACTGTGTTTTAGATGGTCTCTGATTTCAAATGTAGTAGAATTTCTCTTAAGAAATTGAGTATGCCTGTGTTTGGTAAGTATATGTTTAGAAATGTAATACCCTGTTGATAGATTTTTTTTCACTTCATGAGTATGAAATAATCCTTTATATTTCTTATCATTAATTGCAGTTTGAAGTCTACTTTGTGATGCTTAGGAATAATTACACCAGATATTTTTTAGATCCATTTGCTCAGAATGAATTTTTTGAATCCTTGTCTCTAAAGTGACATCTATTTCTGAATGAGAGGTGTATGTTTCTTGGAAACAGCAAATCATAGATCCTGCTATTTAACAAAATCTGCTAGTCAGTATCTTTATTGAGGTAGTACAACAATTCAATTAATACTGAGTTATTGTTAAAATATGTATATTAATTCCTATCACTGTTGATTTTTTTATTTTTTTATTTTTTTAGATTTCTTTTGATTACATGTTCTGGCATTATATATTTGTTCTGTCGGATCTCCCAGATGTCTTTTTCTTCTCTTTAGTATTTCTTCTAGACTCTCCTGTAGATTGTATTTCTATAGTTGGCTTAGCAGTTATAAATCTCTTTAAACTGTTTTTACTCCATTATTTTTTATTTTTCTATTATTGAAGACAGATTCCTTTCTCATATAAATACCTTGACCACAGTTGATTTCCCCTTGTTTCATTGCTCCTACTTTCTTTCCCCTTCAACCTCCCTCCAGATCAACTCCCTTCTGATCTTTCATCAGAAAAGAACTGGCTTCCAAGAGACAACATCAAACATGACAAAACTATCATACCAAAGTTGTACATGGAAACTCAAAAGGACAAGAAGAGTCCCAAGAGCAGGCACTTTGATATGGTTTATGCTTCATTTTATTGAATGCAACCCAGTACCACCATTGGAAACCTTGTCTAGCTATAAGAGATGACAGTTGAGACTCTATAGCCTCCGTATTGGAGCCCGCATGTTTTTCTGCACTGTGTAATGATTACCCTTATTTTATTCAAATGCTGATTTCTCTGCTCCCATATCTTGTTGAAATAGAGACATGACATTGTAATGCTTATTCTAAGTATCTCCTTTTTTCATGTTTATGTAAACTTTGCTCCCAATTTATTCTCAGACTTGCCAATAAAAGCTGATCAGCCAATGCCTCATCCGAAGAGAGAAGAGGGCTGGACTAGAGGAGTAGCGAGGAAGTATCATGCAAAAACACATGGAGCAGAGAGAGCCAGATGATTACTAAAATGTAAGTACCTATGGGATTTTGGCTAGGAGGTTGCTAGATTAGCTTAGAGGATTAGAATGGATCAATGACTACAAGTTATTGTGCCAAAAAGCTTATCAAATGATTCTTATAGTCTCTGTCTTACTTATATGGGAGTTAGCCAGGATAGAGAAAAGATTATCACTTTAAAAATGCTTTTACAATCACTTTCATATATTCTAGGAAGTTACAGTAGGTTTCCAGACCACCCCTCAAGCCTCCCCAATTACAGCCGTCTCTCCCTGCATTTTCTCCTTCCATCCAACCTACTCCTTTTCCCTTGGTAGTTCCCCCCATCCCACCTACTCCCAGTCCACCCATAAAATCTATTCTAAGTCCTATAGAGATGCGTGCCTCTTCTCTAGACCTCTCATTTATCTAACCTCTCTGGATCTACGGATTGTAGCTTGGTTCCTATTTACTTAACAGCTACTAATATTTTCATGTGTTAATATATGTTATATAGCATGACATGTTCATAGTGGATATTTATGAATAAATTTGTACCTCTTTCTTGTTCTGGATTTGGGTTACCTGATTCAGGATGATGTTTTCTAGTTTTATCTACTTGTCTGCACATTCCATGATATCATTTTTTAAAACAGATGAGCATGACTATACTGTATAAGTATAGTACATTTTCTTCATCTATCCTTCTGTTGAGGGACATTTAGATTGTTTCCTGTTTCTGGATATTACAAATGAAGCTGCTATGAACATGTTTGTCAAATTTTCTTGTGGTAGGATGGAGTATCTTTAAGTGTATGACCAAGAGTGGTATAGCTAGATCTTATGGTAGATTAATTACCAGTTTTCTGAGGAACTACCATATTGATTTCCATAGTGGCAATACAAATTTTCACACCCACCAGCAAACTCATTTGCTCCACATCCTCACCAGTATGAGCTGTCACTGTGTTATTGATATTAGCTATTCTGAAAAGTATAAAGTGGAATCTCAAAATAGTCTTGATTTGCTCTTTACTGAACATTTCTTTAAGTGTTTCCCAGCCTTTACTGAGAATTTAAGTTTCCGTTACTGAGAATTCTCTGTTTAGATCTTCTGCTACTCTATTTAGATCTATACTCCATTTCAAATTAGCTCATTTGTTTTGTTATCTCTAATTTTCTGAGTTCTTTATATATTTTGAATATTAATCCTCTATTAGATGTGAAGTTGTTAAACATCTTTTCCCATTCAGGCTGCTGCTGTGTCCAAATGATGATGTCCTTTGCCTTACAGAATCTTTCCAGTTTCATGAGGTCCCATTTACTAATTGCTGATATTAGTGCCTATGCTATTAGTTTTCTGTTCAGAAAAGACATACTGAACCTGATAGCAAAGAAAGTGGGGAGTAGCCTTGAATTCACTGGAACAGGAGATGGTGTTCTAAACAGAACACCGATAACACAGACACTAAGAGAACAATTAATAAATGTGTGTTCTACCATATTTATCTTTGAGTATCTAGCACCTGATCAGTAAATGTTGGTTAGTTCATATTTAATAAAAATGTAAATTGAACATTTGTGATACTCTGTGTACAAGGACACTTTCTTAGGTCAAGATAGGTGACGCTGAACTTAAATGAACAAACATGCATTTGTGATTTCAGGGAAGCAACTCATGAGAATTTCACACATTGGCTGTCTTCTGAGTGTCCACTTCCCAGTAATAAAAAATCAGGCTGTTTACAAAGGACCATTTGATCCTTTTTGAGAACAGAGTAGCAGAAGTTTATAATATAGTCTCATGAATCAACTTTAATTTGTAATGGAATTCGAACAGTTTCCTACAGAAAACCTCTGTATTCATTGACCTGGATAAAATATCATATATTTAGACTGACCTTCGGACTTTAAGGTCAAGAAGAGAAGTTACAGAATGTTAAGGTACATGATGCATATGAGGAATATTCTCAGAAACTTGAATATCTATGAACATCTGAACCCTTAGATATTTTGATTTAAAAATAGTCTTCATGATTGAAAACAGAAACATAGTCATGAAACTTGTGTACTCAGTCTTATTCATTCTGTTTTTGGCTACATTACTCTATTGTGGAAAATAAAGGCAAAATAAAAAATATGGAGAACTAATCATTTGGGTGTATAGTCCTGTGCAAATGACAACCCCATTCTTTTTTTCTGGAACAATTTATGTGATATAAAGAGAAACAAGCAGCCCTAGAAACAGATGAAGGATGAGTTGTCAAGAAAGATTTGATTTTCAAATACACAGAGGTGATAACTGATGAAATCAAGGGTGGACGTACTTGCAGGTATAAGAAGAGTGGGGAACCGAAGATTGGATTTGGGAGAAGTGCCCAGGTGGAGGCAGGGAAAGGGAAAGAGGTCCTTGTGCATTAGCAAGTGGATGAGCAGCTGTGCTTGGAAGTTAGAAGATGAAGTTTGGCGATTGTGAGGAGGCCAAGGAGGCACTTCAGGAGCGAGTGGGTGTTAAACAGTCTGAAATGAAAAAAAAAAATCAAGGAGAATGAGGATTGAAAAACCCACCATTAGATTTGGTGAGAAGTAGGTCACTCCTTTATTTCCCAGGGCATTTTGGGGGTGAACCTGCTTTCTGATTCTCTCCAGGTGAGCACTGAGGGCCAGTTATGATTTAAGCTGACTTTTCCAGGACACTTTTAAAAATAGAAAATATAGGTTCAACTAGAGAATGTGATGAATAATGAAATAGATAAGCATTCTCTCACCAGAGTGGTGTCATGGTGCTATTTACAACAGGAACTTGGTGGGGTTTTTTTGGTGTGTGTGTTTTGTCTTTTTATTTAAAGATGAAGGGATAATGAGACAAACCAGGACAGTCACTTTTATACAGGTGTGAATAATCCATTAAAAGAAAATGTCAAATAGTTGTCCATCAACAGAAAAAGGGATGCAAAAATGGGATACATACACACAGTGGAATTTTACCAGCTAAAGAACAATACATTTGCAAAATTTCAGGGCAATATGGATGGATCTAGAAATTACTATATCATTTAAGGTGACCCAGACTCAGATTAATACCACACATTATATCCAATTGTGGATCCTAGTTTTTAATATATATTAAATATATATTATTTATATGTATATACATATACAAAATGAGGATGGACAATGAGGGGTAAAGAGGGATTGGAGGATATTGAAACATATATGACATGAAATGGAAAGAGGTGGAAGGACAAAGAGAGGTGCAGATGGATGAGGTGAAGGGAAGGAGGAAGAAGAAAATCAAATATATTCAAAACAACATAAGGAAATCTAATATCTTATATACTAATTCTCAAAATAATAATGTAAAAAATTAATGAGAAATAAATAATAGTGTTAAGATTTGGAGACAGAGAAAAGGCACTGATCATTTTTACCTATTGACTGTATTTGCCCAAATGAATTAATACAGAATACCTCCACTAAAAACAAACAAAATATCAAACAAAAAATGCTCATATTAAATCCCTCCTCCCCCTACCCACCAGAATGCCTGTGCCCAAAGTATAAGTGGTTTACATTACAAAATTCCCTTGAATAAGTTAATGACCACAGGATCATCGCATTGAAAGTCCTGTTTCCTTTAAAGTCATAACCAAGGCAGCCCTTGCTTTTTCTCTTCTGCAGAGTGTGCTCACATAGTCAGCAATTGGAGGTCTTGCTGGGATCTAACAATCTCCTTTTCAGTGGGGGTGGTGTTTGAGAGCCCCACTGTTACTGACCCCAGCTCTCACTGTGACTTTCCTGTCTCCACCTCTGGAAACTTCGTCTGCTGTGGACTAATCCACAAATCAAATTTCCCTCTCACATTGTATGCTTTACTCCTATTATTTCTACGAAAAACAAAGCTATAAAGATTCTATATCTTTGCTTGTTAAGGTGACTGCTATTAGTAACATAAGTAATGTCATTCCACACAATTTAAACCATATTGTGAGTACCACATGGGGAAATAGAAATTGTAGATAAATTTTCTCAAATAGACAAACTGGACAATTGTATAGAAGGTTTTCATTTTTAAAGAAATAATTGGAATAAGTGAGAATAGTAGATAATTGTCCCATTAAAAAGCACAGCTGGCTAGAGAGAGTAAAGAGCACAATGTAAGAAAATCACAAGAAAATTAACAGTGAGTCTCCTGAATCTTGCTTCCAAACTGGGTGGCATGCTGGTTTCTTTTGGTCTTATTTTCTACCTGTGGTTAGTCACTGTGAATGGTAAGGTACTTTGCTACTAATCTTGTAGTTAATCAGTTCAGTAGAAATTTGAATTTTAGAATTGTTAGAGAGTGAAGCAAAAATTCAACAGTAAAGCAGGAGTGTTAAACTTTCTCTATCGTCTACTCATAGGGTCCTTGCTCCAACCAGTCAGTCTCGGAATCCTTGCTGACTGTTCAAGTTTACCCTGTTCTGTATTTCATCATTCTGAGCTATAACCATCTGTAAATATGCTGTCTTCTGAGACAGGGAGCCTATCTAGTTACTGCTTTGCTGAGTGGTGGCAAGCTAGTCCCTGTTGATCTGGGCTAGCTAGCATAAATCACAGAAAACTACACATACATATGAATCTATTTTAGAGAAGAAATTAGAATTAGAGACTAATACTTTATGTTCAAATGATGACTTGTTTGGTGAGAATAAGTGGCTGTTGAGTGGTAACCCTTAAACAGAGTATCTATAGTGCCCCTCCCAGGTCCATGGAACATTTCTGAAGATGAGAAGGAAAACTGTAAGAACTAGAGTGCTGTGAATATTACGGATATGGATATGACATAGCCGTTGTGTGTACACCCAGCAGCTGTGACTACCTGTACACAGGTGATATCAAAGTACGGGGAGGAATAGTTGGAAAAGAGAAGGGAGTCATCAGGAGCAGTAAGAAGGTAAGAGAGTAATAGGGGTAACATAATGATCATACATATTACACATGTATGAAATGGCAAAAATATCAATACATTTAAAAAGTAAAAAAAAAAAAAAAAGAATAAACAAAAAGGAAAGAATCCCATGTCAGGATTCCCAGGCCTACTGGTGATAAGGGAAATACTACAAATGACAGCATATCACATGGACTGGCAAGCATGCTGACAAATGGAGAGTTTGGGGAAGATGGGTTGTTTAGCCTTTTATCCTTTTGCAACCCCTTTGTGGAACATAATAGCATTTTGGCTTCTCCTACTGGCAAACAATAAATGTTTGCTCCAGGAAGTTGGACATTCTGATGATAAACATTCCAACATTTGAATTATAAATTGTAGCCTGCCTGGTGTGCTTGATAGTGCCAGCTGGCTTATCTTGAGTCTATGACATTTGAGTGCCTTTTGCTTCCCTTTGAACAAGTTATCTTTTAACTGCCTGTCTTATAAAGTGAAAATAAATAGCTACTACTCAATCTTGCATTGTAATGCATTGTCTTTCTCAGTCAGTGAGTCATAATGAAACTCATGAATGATATAAGGATACACAGGGCATGATGCCTGATAGGCCCTTTTAAGATGTTAAACTTAAAGGTGATTTACTGAGAACGAATGATACCTTCTATTAACTTTCTGTTTTTCAGCACCTTAAATATCCGCTTGTCTAACAAGTGAAGTGGTTTCTGCTCATTGTACTTGAAGTTTCCTCCATAGCCCCAGTGCGCACTTTGAAACAGCACAAGTGCTGTGCGAAGGAGGGAAGATGAATAGCAAGGCGTGTGGAGCTCTGGGATGGGGATTCCAGCAGCTGCTCATTTACTTGTACAGCCCAGTTGCTTTTACAAAAGATGGAATGGAAAGGCATCCCAGTGTCAGATAACCATACTTGAGCTTCATTCACAGTTTAGGTAGAGAGCAAAGGATATATGTCCCTGAAATCGATTCAATGTGATTATTTGCTAAGTTTTCATGAATACTAAAAGGAAAAGGTCACTCACATAAAAAATGCAGTACAATGGTTCCCTCAGGGGCTGGGCACTGGTGAGGTCTGCATTATTGCTTTTTGATCTTCCATTTATCCTTTTCTGAATATGAATAAAATATACTTTGAGATTTAGCTGTAAATTAAGGAAAATTAATGATCCCCTTTGAAAAGCAGGTTCTGCCATGCTATTAATCTTTAAGAAAGTTAAGAATCTCTTCAAACTTTAATTAGAACTCCACACTTCTGTTTCTTTCTCACTCTTAAGTGACTATTATTTAGATTTTTTCAAAAGGAAGAGGCATAACAGTTTACCTTGGTTATTGAGTCCTAATAGTATTTAATACATACACCTCACTGGCTGCTATGGAGGTGATTGAGGCATGATCATATCTAATTTTATTTAGAATGCTCGTCTTGCTAATAGACCACAGAGAAAGAAATCAAACATATGCAGGATGAATCTTTCAAAACCAGAGGCTGTTTTATTGTTTGGAAAGTAGTAGTGATTTGAGTGCCTCTCAATCAAAACATCTGGGAACTACAGTATATTGGCCAGCTAGTGAAAGAAACGCAGAACAAAATGAAGTCTATTATATGTGTGTTAGATCATCACTGAGCAGGCAGAAATGTACTTAGAGCTACATCTTCATGTATTTATTTTAAAATCTAGTGAGTAAAAGCCAATAAAACTTGTATTTCCTTGCAGTGCTAGAAATGATGGCTCTTCAAATTCTTGTTTAAAATGTCACAAGCGTGTGGTGTAATTTCCCAGGGAGAAGGGCATAATAGTAGTATGGAGAGCCTGACAGTAAAACACAGGTCTCTCATATTTTTACCTGTTCATTGTACAGACTATTGAGATGATTCAGCCAGCCTCACACGAGAGTGATGCAGGTTTGGGAAGAACCTAAAGAGAATAAAAATATTGATTTCATCTGTAGGGCCATACTCACCCAGAATTCTAACAGTAATGGTGGAGTTGGTGGCTGAGTACATAGAGTCTGCCAAGGCAAGGTTTAAAACTTGACCTTGGATAAGACTGGTGGCATAGAACTGTAATTCCAGTTAGCCAGAGCCTAGTCAGGAGGATCATATATCAAAGGTCTACCTGGGATACAACCTCGTTTCCAGACCATTCTGTCCAAGATAAAAATGTAAAAGGGGCGGGGTACAGGTTAGTAGTAGAGGGCTCATTCAGCATGTACAAGGCCATAGGTTCCATTTTTAGGATCACATGAATGCAAATGTGCCGGTATATGTGTATGTGTACACACACACACACACACACACACACACACACACACACACACGAGCATATAACTTATTTTTAAAAATAATTCCGAGTTATTTTGGGGGAACCAAGCCACATTTTACACTCATTCTAATAAAACATTGATAACATATGACAGGAGGGTTGAATAAATCATTGATTATGCTAGAAATTATTTAGGAACAAAATAGTTAATTTGCCAGAAGAAAACAGAAAAGAAACCTTATATATCTGATCGGAAAAGCTTTGAAAATCAGAAGTTTGGTGAATTTAAGATTAATCAGGGAAAGTACTGACTACTTGCTATATGAACAAGAATTATTAGAGAAATAAGAAAAATTAAGTGTTTTTAAAAAAGAAAAAATGAGAGAAAAATTAGAAAAGTTAAGGGACAGCTGGCAAACCTCTCTTACTTATCTCCCATTTACTTCCATGAATGTAACTTTTGTTATTTTTCAGACAGAAAAGCTAATGTACAGTCTACCCCACAAAACTACATGCTGGCCTTTTTCTATAGAGGAATCATCTCTCTACATTAAGATATTCTGTTGAAAGCTGCATTTTATGTAATTTTGTGAGGTTCCAAGAGGGAAAGAAACACATGACTGACGCATCATTTTATTTTATATTCAAAGTGGTAATATCCTTCTTATTTTCTTAATCTCTTTAAAGCAAAGTCAAAATGCCAAACAGAGGCCATTAGGGTCAGCATCTCCTTCCTGAATGTCACTAATGGCGCTTCCTGCTGCTTAGTACATTGTGTGTGTTTTTTTTTTAACTAGTTCTCCCAAGTTTTTCACACAATAATAAGGCAATTTGCCTTTTCATTCTATAGAGACACATTACCTAAAATGAAAGGACTGACATTATTCAATACTTTAATGTCACCTTACCATATTAGGTTGACCTGTGCCTTTTCCTGGTGCCTTCTCCTTTATTGAACACCTAGAAACAATGCTTTGTTAAAGTTCAGTCAAGAGTGACCACAGCTTATATGCACTAATCTTCAGGTCACTGGATGGACTGTAGTCAGTGTGCATATTTCCTTTACAAAACAGGAAATAGTGTTTGTTTAATTGGCCTTTGAGGATCAGATTTTTGAAGAATTACCAACAGTTTGAATCAAAGGGAGGGATTTTCCTCTTCTTATTCTTTCCAGCCTATACACCCAGTTTTCTCCAGCTGCCTCCCAATATCTCATTACGTTCAAAATCTGGATGCAGTGACTAGAAATCATATTTTCAAAGATCTAGGCAGGAATTTAGACCAAATTTTTCATTTTCTTACCTTGTGATCTGATCATCTTGGCAGACTTTCAGTTAGAATCCTGACAAGCTGCTTGGACAGAAGGACATATCTTCTTTTCGTTTCCTTTCAGTTCTTTTTCCACTCAGTGATCTACCTGGCTTCTTGGCTATACATCTCCACTTATCTGTATGCATTGAGAATGAGCTATGTTGCACTGAAGCCTCTTTTTCTGCTTCATTAATAAATAATTAAAGCTTGATCACTCTGCTTTAATTACACAGTTCTGGTTTCCTTCCATGGGTGATACTCCTATTTCTAGGGCCCTCACTTAGTATGGAAGCTTGAGAAGATAGCAGACTATTTTGTGATTTTTTTCTCCATATTTCTGGAAAAATATTAAAAGTATAAAAGTTTCTGTGAGAATTAATGTAGTATTTATAGGGCTTTTAGTTTGGGGCCAAGCAGTAATAAGATAGAGGAAATAAGAAATAAGAAATGAGAAATGTCATCTTAGTCATTATTGCTTTGTTGTATCTGGGACATGTTATTAAAGTCAAAATATTCCTCTCATATTAATTTAATTTTAGAATGAAATCTAAATAATTCACAAAGATAGAAGAGTAGAAACATAAAGGTGAAGTTACATTTGATTGTCACTTGTTTCCTCTGCATTCCACCAATAGACAAAATGTCAGTAATAAGAATTTTTTTCATTTTTAAGTCTGCAAATTAATGGGCTTCATTATGGCATCTCCATACTTATGTCATTATACATAGTTCTAATCTGTACTTCTCTCCAGAACCCTCTACCCTCCTCTTCCTGGTCTCCTTTCTTTCTCCATATTGTCCCCTCTTTAGGTTTCATATCATGAATTCCATTACCCTCTCTTTTTGCCTCTTACTTCAGATCTATTCCCTGTCTTTTTGTGATCCTCTTCATAACTTCAATGCACAAATAATGCATGGGCGAGAACACAGAAGGTGTTTGTCTTGAGTTGTGCTTGCTTCTATAAGTTCCACTTTGTCTTAGTTAGGATTTCTATTCCTGCACAAAACATCATGACCAAGAAGCAAGTTGGGGAGGAAAGGGTTTATTCAGCTTACACTTCCACACTGCTGTTCATAACCAAAGGAAGTCAGGACTGGAACTCAAGCAGGTCAGGAAGCAGGAGCTGATGTAGAGGCCATGGAGGGATGTTACTTACTGGCTTGCTTCCCCTGGCTTGCTCAGCTTGCTTTCTTATAGAACCCAAGACTACCAGCCCAGGGATGGCATCACCCACAATGGACCCTCACTCCTTGATCACTAATTGCCTTACCGCTGGATCTCATGGAGGAGGCATTTCCTCAACTGAAACTCCTTTCTCTGTGATAAGTCCAGCCTGTGTCAAGTCGACACACAAAACCAGCCAGTACACACTTCCACTCATCTTCTTTTGTTTTTGTTTTTGTTTTTTTTAAAAAATGTCATGATTTCAGCCACAAAAATATTTCTTGATAAATGAATGAATTAAATATAAGGAACATGTTATTCTATGAGTAATTCAGAAAACAATGTTGAATGAGCTGAGTTTTTTAGTAAATTGGCTCTTATGCTTGGGCATTTATATTATCATTTTTAGAAAAAAATATAAATAAGTAAATAAACATAAACCACAACAAGACAGCCACACCAAAGCAGAAACAGTCATCATGGGAACTCAAAGGAAAAGAAGACTTGGAGCCAAATGACTTTCAAAGGCGTTGACACTCATGTATCTACAGTGGGATCCTTGGCACCCTGATCATACATGTTTCTTTAGTTGTAGAAGTTTTACTGAAGCAATGGTGAAATTTTACAATTAAAATAAAATCCTACTCAGAAAGTTATGTTAATTAGATAATTATAGCTTCTAGTAACCTAGCTGCTTCTACTAAGATCTATACCTAAGGTAGAACATTTGCATGCTTTGCTCTCTCACTTACACTGATGATGGCAGCCATGATTTAAAAAATCATAGCTATCCTTAATTCCCTATGACTTTGACTTGTTTGCTGTTATTATTTCTTTTGCCTATAGTGCATAACTTCTTATGCTGGCTCTGTGAGTGGAACATTCTTATGATAGAATGTTCTTTCTATATGCTAAATGTCCAATAGAATGACTATAACCCCTTGTGGTTTTTTGAATCAATGAAATATAGGTAATATAGATAGAATTAGATTTTTTTCATTTCAGTAGAATCTAAATTGAAACATCAACCTTATTAATGGCTCCCATGTGAAACCATGTAGCTCCATACTTTGGCCACTACTCCAAGTGGTAAGAATGTAGAGTCAGATTCTAACAGCACAGGAACATAAGTCCCAAACAATAGTCTTTAACTCCTTGAGTCTGCGATGAATTTCTCATGATCACACTCTTCTTTTTTCCCCCCAACTTTTTATTGATTTTTAGTGATTCTTACATCATGCACCTCAGACCCACACATCCATTCTCAACCCTTGCAACCTTCCCTGCAAAAACAAAAGCAACAACAAACACATTCACAAACACAAACAAAAATAAAACAAAACAGAAAATATCTCATCATAGAAACTGCAGTGTGTCATAGTGTGTTCCACAGTATATTATCCTTATCGGTAATCCTCCTGGTTATCCTGTTGTTGCCCCATGTCATAGAGATCTTGCAGCTTTGATCAGCAGGAAAGACCCTTTCACAGATGATGTAGATTTTGGGTAGGCCAACACAAAGTCCTGGATCTGGGCTTGGGTAGTAGCTGTGCTGGCCAGCCTTCAGATTCTCCCTTATCCATACCAAGGCAAGCTCTCTGGCACGACTTTTCTCTATGCCACCCAATGCCACCATCTAGAGGAGACAGAGTCAGTTTTCCTGTGCTCAAGCCCTCAGGGCTGGCTTACCTGTACCCATGCCTCCAGAGCTAGCTTCACTGTATGGCTCAGTTGAGCCATGAGGACCACTCTCCCAAGTGCTCCAGCAAGTCAGGGCTGGCAGGCTGGGCCATCTCTACTGATCTCATACCCTTAGGGTTGGCTCACCCTCACCTTTGCCATCAAAGCTAGCTCCACTGTGTTGCACAGGCAAGGAATAGGGCTTACTCTCCTGAGTGCTGAGTGAAGGGCAGGGATAGCTCTCCCATTCTCATGACCATGGAGACAGCTGTCCTAAGTACCACATGTGGCAAGAGGCAGGGATGAGGTGAAGGGAGAGAATCACCGCATGCCCTACTTCACCTCACAGCAGATAAATGGTAAGCTCAGCAATCTCACTCTCATGTCCTTAGGGGCCAGTGCACGAGTGCATGCACACACACACACACACACACACACACACACACACACACACAGATACACAGACAGACAGATAGACAGACAGACAGACAGACAGACAGACACACACACACACACACACACACACACACACAACCAGGGCTGGCTCCATTGTGTTATCTTGGCAAGGTGCTTCAGCTGGTGAGAGATAAGGCATCTCTGTAGAGTGCTACAACCAGTGAGGGGCAGGGAGAGCTCTTTACAATCGTTGGACAACTATGTTATCTCAGGTGGTTGCCTAGACCAGGTATGTACTTGGGTTCTCTAGTAGTAATATATGCCATGGATATTGATAGAGACCTCTACTACTGCATAGCTATGGACCCAGACATAACCATCAGCAGCAACTTCACCATGGCCCCAGGTGGAGGGGGTGGTTACTCACAACAGGTGATTCCTCTTTCCCCTCACATTTCTAGTTCCATCTCTCTTCATAATGCTCAAACTCAAAATGATTCACATCTCTTTCCCATCTGTCCACACATATTTGCACATTATAACAGCTCCGCTCTAGGCAGGCCACAGAGCTGAAGAGCCTCTGGAAGATCACCTCTGTCCATTCTGCATGGCAAGGCAGTAAGGGGGGCTCTAGATTTCTACAGCTTGCCCATGTGTAATAGTGGTGGGCAGGGCATATAGATGTCTTCCTCAACCAGCACTGAGTTGCATATTGACAGGCCAGGGTCCAGACAACATAGGGCAGTTCTGTGGGCATCTTTCCCCAGTCCTCATTGTGTGCATGGCTGTAGGCAGCTCTTTGTCGGTCTTCCTCTGCCTACATTGTACTGCTTGAGGGTAGGACAAGTGTATTCTTTAGCAGAGTATCTTTGTTGTAACTAGGAGTCATTATTTGGTTGGCTTGTTCTTTATAGAATTCACTGGTAAGTAATAATGAACATCTCACTTAAGAGATGACAAAGTCACTTTCTAGAGAGTACAATAGCTTTTTAAGAAGGCAAGAATAATGCAAATTACTATGAAAAGATTTTTATTTTTGGTAGAGAGGTGTTAGAAAATTGAAATATAAACCCTTCCTTCCTTTACAATGGTTTACAGTATGATGGCCAGACCAGTGTGAGAAACTTATCCAAGAAAAGCTTCTGGGCTTATTTCAGTAGATCATCTTGCAACACAAATAACTAGTCTCATTATTCCAATATTTTTGACAACCAATCAAAGTCTTTGGTCTTTGGGTACAGAAATTAATCTTAATTCATGTTGGCTTAAATCTCTTGTCATTTTTGATTTCCAATATAATAACACAGATATCTTGAGTAAGACATAGCTGTAGGAGAACAAAAGGAGTGGTTCTATCTACTCAGAAAAAGTAAGTGAATTTTCATGTGATGTTATTTGGCAAAAATGTAGGCAAGAAATCCCTATGAGTTATGATTTTGCCTACTGAATCCACTTGACTTTGAGTTCCCTGTTAAGTAGGAATGATAAAACTTACCGTAGTCAGTGCAAATAGGACTAACATTGTTTCTTTGCCTTTTTAACTTATTTTCCAATATCACAGTGAGGCTGGACATTCTGCTGATATTGGAATGAAGCAGAATGTCCCTCAATGCCAAGGACAAGACTTTCCTGCCAAGACTGGCATGCTTCAGCAGATGAGTAGTCTTAACACTGTGTCAGTGATAAATTTTGATTTTCATTTTTCTTTTTTGAGATGGGGTAGAGCATGAACTGGATGAGTAGAGATGTGAGCAAAATTTTGGAGAAGTTGGGGGAAGGAAAAATATGATAAAATATAATAATATTTTAAAAGAAGAATGGTTTAGGATAAATTCATCTGAAAACCTAGTCTTTATATTTTGAAAGGCATTAAAATACAATTGAAACTTTTATTCTGTAGGTAAATCAATTTAGTTTTTTGGGAGCATATTTTTAAAATTAAGCTTATCTTATAATTGCACAAAGAACTTACCTTCATTAAAATGAGGTGTTCATTGACTACAGTATTGTAAAGGTTCAAATGGATAATTTTAAAGACCTGATCTAAAAGTTGTCCAGTAAAAATGGTTATGTATGTGCTGTACCAAAGAATATTGAAACTACTTTTGTTTGAGTGCACTCAGGACTGTTTTCTTAGAAAACATGATTCTGAAAATTTCCCTTTACCAAACTGCATATATACCTAGAAGAGCTTTTTACTCAAGTGTAAATTCTTCACTTTTATTAAAAGATCAAGATTGTGCTTCGTTGTTGTTGTTGTTGTTGTTGTTGTTGTTGTTGTTGTCGTTCAGGCACAAAAATAAATGAATTTGGGCTTAATAATTATTTCCAAGTAACATTCACCCTTTTTTTACTGTAGCCTACTCTGTGTTCATCAGCCCAGAATATTAACCAAGATCAAGTACATACAATTTATCTTTACAGTTATAAATTCTATTCTTGGATAAAATCATACTGCTAGAAAGCCACATATATAGATAACCAGACAGGACTTTTGACCTTTTGTGTCTAAATTACAGTTCTTCTGCACTTGTATGTATACAATCATGCCACAGATTCTGTGACAGCAAGGCTGTTAGAAGAGCTGCAGCTGATGTGACAGATGTTATGCTACAGACACAACTTTCTTTATTTTTGTGGAGACTCACATGGTAGGTATCTCATACTTGATCAAGATGGAATTTTCTAAACATGTTGTCACCACTGTTGAGTCTTGGGACTTTTTCTCTCAAGCTGTATATGCAGGAACTTTTTCGGAACAAGGATAATTAGTCACTGATACATCTGTGGCTTATATTATACAAACTCCTCTGTATATATAACCTACAGTGAAGAAGAAACACACATTAGCTTTGTTTTCCTCCTCTATTTGCTGGTATTTTTTTTGTCACTATGTATATGATTGTGTTTGACAGTTTAATTAAGAGTTAACAGACAGATTTAAGAGAAGACATGGGTGAAATTGCACAATTTTCCCTCTGACTGCCTCTTTTAAGTTGTTATTATTACAAGCAACAACAAAGTTTAAGAACTCATGTGGCCTGCACTGGGTGTCCATAAAAATGTTGGTGGAAGTTCATCTTCCACTCTATCTAATTTGACTGGGAACAGCAGCAAAGCCATCATTACTGGTAGGATCTCTGATACTCTCCGTGTGTAGAACATTTTGTTCTTCTTTTCAACTATTATTCCTGTGGATTCTGACCTAATTTTATACTTAACTACTCACTTTTCTCCATTAGTCATCTTGCTAACTTATGTTTTACATGGTTCTTTCAAAGACTCATGGTGAAGATAAGTCTGTAGATTTATCAACTTATCTTATGTTTTCTTCTATTTCCACAGCTTTACTATCCAACATTTTTATCTTGAGCTTTGCAAACTTTATCTCCAAGGCAGACTCTGCCATCTCCATGTGTTTTCCTATCACCTCTATTTCTTCTTCTAATTTTATTTTCCTTCTAATTTTTCTTTTCTTCAAAATCCCATTGTGGCTATCAATAACCTTGCTTTCTTGTGCATGGTTTGCAATATGGCCTGAGTTATTTTGAGTAAAGAACTAAATGTGAGCTGACAGTATGGTAAAGAATTTGCTTATCCTTATAATATATTTATTATTTATATTTATATATAAATATATTTACAATACAAATAGTAGTACAGTCATAAGTGGGGTAGTTGCTCAATAGGTAGAGATTCTAGAGAGTCATAGTGGAGAATGAGGTGTGCTGGGTAAAATGAAGTGACCACAAAGATCTTTGGGACATTCTGAAGAAAGAAAGTGTTCCCAGGGGTACAGATGGTTCAGCTCTTAAGAGAACTTACTGTTCTTATAGAAGACTAAGGTTTTGTTCCTAGCTCATAACTAGTCAGCTCATAACTGTCTATAACTTCAGATTTAGGGGATCCAGTGTTCTTTCTTGGCTTTCATGAGCACATGAACACATGTGACATATGCACACATAGACATAATAAAAATAAAAATAAAATATTAAATAAAAGAGAAATAAAAGGGTATTTGGAGTCTTAACTAGGGTTTCTACTGCTGCAATGAAATGACCAACCAAAAGGCAAGTTGGGGAGGAAAGGGTTTATTTGGTTTGTACTTCTGTAATGGCTTTTCCTGGCTGTCAATTTGTCTATATCTGAAATGAGCTATAATCCAGAATTGGAGGGTTCACTTATGATATAGAGCTTGAGGCTGGAAGACATAAGTTTCTGACCTGGATCATGGCCTGAAGATCTTGAGGCATAGTGGCCATGAAATGCTTATATCCAAGCAAGGTAGTATACACATTTAATCTGAGGAGACTGAGGCAAGGGGATCTCTGAGTTCCAGGTCACCCTGGGACAACACAAACCCCAGAACCAGGTGTGCTGGTAGACACCTTAATTCTGAACTACACCTTCTGCTGGAGGCCATAAGGACATTGAAAAAGGGAAGAGTCATTCTTATTCACTTGTTTGCATTTACTTTCCAGCACATCTGTTGGAACCTACTTCTACAGAAGACCAGTTGAAACAACTAGACTCATGGAATTGAGAAACTGCTAGATTCATGAACTTCCAGTTCATAGCTGATCATTGTTGGGTTATTTGGACTACAGACTGTAATTAATCACAATAAATTCCCTCAATATAGAGAGACATTCCATAAGTTCTGTGACTCAAGAGAATTCTGACAAATACAACTTCCATATTCCTGTTCATCATCAAATGAAGTCATGATAGGAACACAAACAGGGAAAAACCTGGAGTCAAACAGGGAAGAAACCTGGAGTCAGAAGCTGATGAAGAGGCCATGGAAGAGTGCTGCTTATTGGCTTGCTTCCCATTGCTCACTCAGCCTGCTTTCTTTTAGAACCCAGGACCACCAGACTAAGCATGGTACCACCCACAGTGGGCTGCCTCTGTCCCCCATCAATAAATAATTAAGAATATGTCTTACATCTGGATCTTATGGAGCCATTTTTCTCTATTAAGGTTCCGTCACCATCCAGATAACTTTAGTTTGTGTGTCAAGGTGATATAAGACCAGCCAGCAAACATGGTCTTACTGAAGCAGAAAGCTTATTTCTACCCCTGTTTGGTTGTACCATCTTTCAGAATTATGTGAAAGAAACTTCAGCAAGGCTGTCTTTGATCTCTCAGAAAAATTCTTAGTCTTCTATTGTATGTGGATTTGGCATCTTAATCCTTAGAGCAAGCAGTTCCAAACTCCTATCTGTCTCCCTGTCCATTAGGCCTTGTCATTCATCCCCCATCTCTGTTTTCACTGTACTCAAAGTATTGACTCTAATTTGTACACTTCATTTAGGGAGAAATTCTTTCTGTAGGTATTTTGTTTACCAAAACAGTTCTCCATGCTGATGTCTAATGGTTCATATTTATTTTCAACTCATTGTATATTTGAGAATGACAGGATAGAGCATGTTGAGAATAGCTATTTAAATATAAAATGGAGTTCAGCGTATTAAATATTTGATTAAACTAAATTCCACAGATGTATTTCTTCACTAATGTTCCATCTTCTCTTTGGAACTTTGAGTTTTTAAGACCTATTTGTGTTTTTCAAACCTTAAGTCAAGGATATCATCAAAGTTTAATTGGTCATGCATAGCAATGAGCTTACCTATTTTTATGACTGAGGTTCCTGCTTTCCTCCCAGTTTGCCTCAAATACCTCTGCTTATTTAATGGCTCTGAAATAGATCTTCAATTATCTTAGCTCCAGCATACAGTCCTCCATGCCCCTTGATAAATTCAGTTTAAACATAGTCTTTTTTAAAATTTCTATTCTTTCACAGTTTGGACCAGATTTTTGTTTTCAGTCATGGTTTGCAAAAGTATTTCCTTTCACAAACCATGTGCTGCAGCTACAGTGAATTTTGCTTCATATGTTTGCTTTAAGCATATTCCAGTACAGCTTCTCATAGCCATGATTTCAGCAGTACAATAGGGATGATGTTAGAAACTATGAAAGTAATGTTGACCTCAGGGCAGCATTTCATTCATACATTGTCTTAGTTTCTTTTCCTACTAATGAACTAAAATTCCCCTACAAAAACAACTTAGAGGAGAAAGGTTTGTTCTGGCCAACAGTTCAAGATGAGGAAGTCAAAGAAGCATGAGATTGAGGCAGCAAAACTTGAAGCACCAGATAATATGACACTCAGAATCAGTATCAAAAAGTAATGAATGCATCCTGGTGCTCAGACTTCTCTCTTCACTTAACTGTGGAGGATCCCACTCAGAGAATGATGCTACCCACAGTGACTGGGTTTTCTTAGCATAATCAACACACTCAAGATAGTCTCCAGCATGCCCAAAGGCCTATTTCCCAGGTAACTCTGATTCTTTCAAATTGACAATTAGCACTAACCTTTGCATGTGAATTCCCCCTATATCTTATGAATATTTAGTTTGTCTTTTTCTTTTTTGCACTCCCCTGACCTACATTTATTCTAATATCATTTTAAGTTCTCTCAGGTCTTTTCTCTCTGTTTATCTTTCTGAATAACTAGCTAGGAATCTACTCTTCTTTGGGAGATTTGGGTCCTACTGTTCAATCACTGGGACCACACATCCACTGTAGTTTATGTATACTCTTGTCTCACAGAAGTTCTTTGTTAATAAGAGTAACTGGTGTAGACTTCTTTAACACAAATTGTACCCCCTTTCAAACATTTTGTGAAATATGCGGGTTATGTGCAGAAAATTAGGTTCTAGGTATACACCACACACATGCACACTTATATTTACAGAAATTGAAACAACTACAAGAGGAAGAAGGATACTTGCAGGTACATGGCAAGTAGTGACTCTAAATGGTCTTTGTCTTTTGTTTTTCAGGTTACTTTTTGTTTCTCCTTCCTCTCATTCCTTAAGGTTTCTCAGTTCTCCTTATTGGAAAAACCTCCATATTGATATGTCTTTCCTGTCATTATTAAATCAATGTAATGATCCATGGGTATTAGCCAACCCCACTAGGCAGATTTTCTGCCAATCAATGAAGATGTACTGTCTTGTAGTGATGCTTTATAAACAAATAGATGATTTGTTCGTTCCTAATGATGATTCCAAAAGAATTTACAAGTATATACTAATATTTATTGAGCCCTTTATAATAAGGGATGCAATCAAGGCCCTCCATGATATGAAAACTCCAATTAGAATTTTACCAGGCTTCATATGTCCCGAACTAATTGTACTAGATGGAAAACAGGCATACAGATTTACAATTTATGAATATATTCCTTTAGGTTGTGAAACTATTAGTTAAAGATAATAAAAGGAACAAATGATTTATTATAGGTACATAAAAGAAGATAAAATAGTAACTGGGTTTATCTATACAAAACTTCAATACTAATTTAGCTCTTAACATACCATGTTAACTTAGACATAAGAATTATGCTTGTCAATGAACCTGTGAAGTTAGTGACAGATAATGAATGTCTAGATAGATAATTACTCGTAATGAAAACATATATAAACATCTCTGTTTTAACTAATTGTTCAATTTATGATTCAAATTTATGTTTGGACTTGTTGTGAACTTTTTGGAATGTCATGTGATCTATTCTCTTGCAAAGGTACCAAAAAACTAGGAACAATGACATTAAGTAGGCAGAAGGTGAATATGTTAGAAGCATTACAGAGAAGAGGAGCTGAACAAATGAGGAGAGACACAGAAGAGAGCAGAATTAAGGATATAGAAGTAAAGTAGTGGAGAAGCAGAGTAGAAGAAAAATGGAAGCAGAAAAAAAATATCAGAACATAGCAAAATATAGCAGGGCTGAGAAGGGAAGAAAAGAGACATAGAAAGAGTTGCAGACAGCAGAAAGCAGCAGGCAGACTTTTCTTACAGTGAGGCAGGTTTTTAATTCATTTAGCAATGAAAGGATAGAAGATTTTTCTTTCCCTGTTCAATAAAGGTTGAAGCTTATTTTTCATCCAGAATGTCTTTCTGTACTGTTGCTTGGGCTTTTTCCCTATTCACAAACTATTTGTATGTATGAATGTGTGTGTGTGTGTGTGTGTGTGTGTGTATGTGTGTGTGTGTGTGTGTAAGTATGTAAGTTAGTGAGACAGCTTGTTGGGTTCAACAAATAAGTATGTGATAATTAATGTGGATGTATAAATGTGTGTATGAATGCATGTGTGTTTATGCATATTTGCTCGTATGAAAGTTTTTTCTCTTGAGAGAATGACTCTCTTCTCCCAGTTCAATAAAAGTTAATTGCTTCTAAACACTCATGCCCAAATCACCTCCATAAAGTAATAGCCAGTGTATATTTACACCAGTTTAATTTCTCTAGATATGATTGTTAATCAGGGCACATGACACTGTGTTATTTTCTGAATTTTACTACACATGTAACCTGTCCTCATACACATAAAATCTCCTTAGAGGCAGTGATTTCATAGTGTTGCTCATGCTGTGTCTTTGTACTTTGACTCAAGGGAGGAAAAAAAATCACCAATCAGATTTAGACAGACAGTCTAGCTCATGGATATAGAAGGAAAAAAACATAAACATTATTAAATAATACTTCTTTGTTATCAGTTTTGTTTTTATTTTAAGATTACTTTGATTTATTTATGTACTTATTGTGTATGTGCATGGGCACATGTGTGTCATCATATGTGTCTTACAACAACTTGGTGGAGTAGGTACTCTCCTTCCATGTGGGATTGAGGATCTAACTTCAGTTGTCAGGCTTGATAGCACCTATTTTTATCCATGAATTCATCTCACTGGCCACATTTTTATTCTATAATTTGTGCTTATTATTATTTTTCACCCAAGGTAGCACATTTCACTAAGATTATTTTAGTGGTACCAAATAATGGGGAGTTTGAACCCATCAATTTCTTCTGAATTTGGTGACGACAGATTTTTGGTCATTTTTCTTTTATTTTTAAGACTTTATAGTTAGCTTAATAGTAATTGAGGAGTAAGTAATATTGGGTTATTGAAGTGAGTGCTATGGAGAACAAATGTAAGATCAATGGACTACCACCATGCTTTTACAGACTGTCATGATGGCTTTATGATTTTTGTGACAGATCTGAGTTTTCTTTAAATGCCCAGCCTTACAACCTTACTGAAGAACAAATTTATAGTGTGTAGTTATAAAATATAGTATGGGGAATGCTGATAATAAAGGGAACATTAGAAGTGAAAAAGCAAGTAAGGACTATTGGAGATCAGAATGGAGAGGGCCTGAATTTTGTTGAAGCAGTTTCCAGAGAAAGAATCACTATGAATCATCTAAGTACATATGTATGTTCGTCACTCTTCCTCCACTCCACTGGCGTGAAGATGTGCTGTGTGCTTTGGCCTGAGGGTGCTGGACAGAGAACTAGAAACTGTAGGAAAACAAGAGTGGAAATGACAGATGGACAGGTATCTACCAGTACAAACCTATAAAACATCTTCCACTATCACATCTATCATTTGTGTTAATTTTTGAGAAACCTATAGAGTTGTCTATAAAAATATGCTAGCCATTCATTATTAATTTTCTTTAGCCATTCTTTCCTTGTATTATAATTTTGACAGAGGTCCCCTGCTTCAATGTTATGTAAAACAGCAGACTAGGCTTAAAGCAGCTGAAAAACACTTAAGTACTTAAGAGGGTAAACTCAGAACAATATAGTCAAGAAGCCCACAGGTTTGGGTGAAAATAATCTGAGATATTTATATACTGCTTATAATTAAGCCATATAATTTAATAACCATGAAAAGTTATGTTCAGATTTATGGTAAAATAGAGATAATAAATAAAATTTACTCAGTCTGTTCATCCTTGATGGATAGCCATTACTGTATATTCTCTTTTTTTAATCCCCAGAGATAAACACAGTATGCAACACTGCTGTTACCTCTATTTCTAGAGATTTATCTAGCCTCCAGATTTTCTGAGATGCCTTGCAAGAACCAGCTATTCTCACTGTGAACTGTGACAAGTAATATGGTGTGTCTGTTTTTGCAGGAGCTACAGAAATGGCCTCTGAAAGTATAATTTTCCTTAATTTTTAAAAATGGAAAGTAAAATGCATTTGATCAAAGCATTTCAGAAGCATATTTCCACCAACAGAAAACATCTAGTTAGTCTTTGTACTACAGTGGGCTCAGGGTATTTGGGAAGGAGCTTTCAGAGATATTTTGGAGATCTTTATATCTACTGTATGTCTTAAAATGAAGTAAAAGTAAGATGTTTTATAGAAATTTATCCATCATTTTTGGAGCACAGGCTTGGAGTTTGGCTTGATTCACACTCCTACTAGCTACAGACACTCATGCTACCCATATTTCATAGACAGGATCTGAATTCAGATAGAAAGATGTGAGAATATGTTTATCTTTCATAAGTGAAGGTGGGGCTTGTAAAGAGTTTCCATGACAAATATTCAGATTTCAAAGGTTCACATGTACTTTATTTTTACATATGATTTAAAGAAATTGAGCAGTATCCTATATGTGGATCAGTAGTCTGCATTTTTCTCAGTAGTAAGCATTTATCACATGAATTGAGCTAAAAGTCCTCTGTCAAAATTAATAAAAGCACTGATAACATTATTTTATAATTCTTGAGGCAATAACTAGGTTTTAGGTGTAATATCAATGTTGGGGGGTACCTAGATTGAAGAATGTTAGAGTTTTGCTTTAAAACATATTTATGAGAGTGATGAAGCATATGGAAGTGTTTACTAAGCAGGTTGGCAAAGTATTAATAGTAAGTAATGCTAGATGAAAATTTGGAAATTTATTATAGAATTCTCTATGTATTGAACATATTTAAATCTCTTCATGGTAAAGATTCTTGATTTGCTTAATTTTTTCCAATTTTTATTAGGTATTTACTTCATTTACATTTTAAATGCTATCCCCAAAGTCCCCTATACCCTCCCCCCCCATGCTCTCCTACCTACCCACTCCCCATTCTTGGCCCTGGTGTTCCCCTGTACTGGGGCATATAAAGTTTGCAAGAACAAGGGGCCTCTCTTCCCATGATGGCTGACTAGGCCATCTTCTGCTACATAGGCAGCTAGAGACACGAGCTCTGGGGGTGCTGGTTAGTTCATATTGTTGTTCCATCTATAGGGTTGCAGACCCCTTCAGCTCCTTGGGTACTTTCTCTAGCTCCTCTTTTGGGGGCACTGTGTATTCCATCCGATAGCTGACTGTGAGCATCCACTTCTGTGTTTTCCAGGCACTTGCATAGCCTCAGAAGAGACAGCTATATCAGGGTCCTTTCAGCAAAATCTTGCTGGTGTATGCAATAGTGTCTGCGTTTGGTGGCTGATTATGGGATGGACCCCTGGGTGGGGCAGTTTTTGGATGGTCCATCCTTTTGTCTCAGTTCCAAATTTTGCTTCTGTAACCCCTTCCATGTGAATTTTGTTCCAATTCTAAGAAAGGGCAAAGTGTCCACATTTTGGTCTTCGTTCTTCTTGAGTTTCATGTGTTTTACAAATTGTATCTTGGGTATTCTAGGTTTCATGGCTATTATCCACTTGTCAGTGAGTGCATATTATGTGAGTTCTTTTGTGATTGGGTTACCTCACTCAGGATGATACCCTCCAGATCCATCCATTTGCCGAGGAATTTCATAAATTCATTGTTTTTAATAGCTGAGTAGTATTCGATTGTGTAAATGTACCACATTTTCTGTATCCATTCCTCTGTTGAGGGACATCGCAGTTATTTCCAGCTTCTGGCTATTATAAATAAGGCTGCTATGAACATAGTGGAGCATGTGTTCTTATTACCAGTTGGAACATCTTCTGGATATATGCCCAGGAGAGGTATTGCTGGATCCTCCAGAAGTACTATGTCTAATTTTCTGAGGAACCGCCAGACTGATTTCCAGAGTGGTTTTACAAGCTTGCAGTCCCACCAACAATGGAGGAGTGTTCCTCTTTCTCCACATTCTTGCCAGCATCTGCTGTCACCTGAATTTTTGATCTTAGCCATTCTGACTGGTGTGAGATGGAATCTCAAGGTTGTTTTGATTTGCATTTCCCTGATGATTAAGGATGTTGAACATTTTTTTCAGGTGTTTCTCAACCATTCAATAGTCCTCAGTTGAGAATTCTTTGTTTAGTTCTGTGCCCCGTTTTTTAATGGGGTTATTTGATTTTCTGGAGCCCATCTTCTTGAGTTCTTTATATATAATGGATATTAAATGGATATTAGTCCCCTATCTGATTTAGGATTGGTAAAGATCCTTTCCCAATCTGTTGGTGACCTTTTTGTCTTATTGACAGTGTCTTTTGCCTTACAGAAGCCTTGCAATTTTATGAGGTCCCATTTGTCAATTCTTGATCTTACAGCACAAGTCTTTACACTTCTATTCAGGAATTTTTCCCCTGTGCCCATACCCTCGAGGCTTTTTCCCAATTTCTCCTCTGTAAGTTTCAGTGTCTCTGGTTTTATGTGGAGTTCCTTGATCCATTTAGTCTTGACCTTAGTACAAGGAGATAAGAATGATCAATTCTCATTCTTCTACATGATAACAGCCAGTTGTGCCAGCACCATTTGTTGAAAATGCTGTCTTTTTTCCACTGGATGGTGTTAGATCCCTTGTCAAAGATCAAGTGACCATAGGTGTGTGGGTTCATTTCTGGGTCTTCAATTCTATTCTTACCTGTCTGTCGCTATACCACTATCATGCAGTTGTTTTTTTTTTCCACAATTGCTCTGTAGTACAGTTTTACGTCAGGCATAGTGATTCCCCCAGAGATTCTTTTATCATTGAGAAGAGTTTTTGCTATCCTAGGTTTTTTGTTATTCCAGATGAATATGATTTGCTTAATTTTTATAATTCTATTATATTTCTAGTATTGATATATGTTAACCATTAAGAAACTTTAGATGTTTTAGTTTTGCTAAGTTTTTAAGAGCATATAAAATATGGCAATTAATATTTACTTATGAGTAGAATTCTATCCTTATTTAAATTTTCTTTCTAGGGAGAAATTTTGTGGTGCGATGTTACTATTTTTATGATTATTATCATAAAGTAACATATGAGCTTGGGAGATGGCTCAATGGTTAAGAAAAAAAGAATGCTTGCAGTATAATCATGAGAACTGGAATTTGAGTACTAGATTTTAACAAGATGGGTGTCCAGGGCATGCCTCTAACTCCAGTTTTGAGAAAGAAAAAAAGAAAAGAGGATTATGGGGTCTTGACAGCATCAAATCAAGCAAAACAAACAAACAAACAAACAAGCCATCAAATGAAGAGGGAAAGACTGATTATGGAAACCACCTGATTACTTCTCCATGTTTCTGCACCTTAGGCATGCATAACTTCACATGTACACAGATGTAAATAAATCCTTTAGAAAGGTGATATGCTAATTGTTTTCTAGGTAGATTAGATTTGTCCACAATATGTGAGAGTACCAGAATCATTGTTAGGATTGCCAGTTGTCATGTAAAAACCTGTCCTAAATTAAAATATCATGTCATTAAGACTATTGGAAGGATAGAGCATTCTTGAAAGAACCACATACTAGTTGTGGAAATCTTGCATAGTTCAGAAACATCTCAACTCCAAGACAAAAAAAAAAAAAAAAAAAAAAAAAAAAAAAAAAAAAAAAAAAAACAAACCAGTAATGCAATGTGGATATTTCATAACAGTCCTCTTCCAAAATATCATGAAATATTCTCGGCTCTTCAGTTATAATGATAGCTGGAGGCATCATACAACTTTATTTTGTAACTTTTTTTTTTCAGTATGGATGTTAAGAATTTCACATCTATTATTTAGAACTGCAATGTCAAATAAAGTTAGAGAGAATTCTAAGAAAAAATAAGATAAATTTGCAAAAGACTGTAGTCACCAGGATGGAAGGTGATATAGGAATCTGTCACACACTGCAGCAGGTGGAGGGAAGTATAAGCAGTAGAGCAGCACCCATGATAACCCCCACCCCATGTGTGCTCCTGGACTCCTCCCCACACCCAGGTGAAGATAGTACCTCAGATGTACACAGATATAAACTCAGTTTTGGATGCTGAACTTTTTTTTTTTAGTTTTAAAAAAATTTTAATATATTTTATTTGCTTATTATAGGTGTGTGATGGTGGTGGTGGTGGTAATGAACATGCCATGCCATGGGAGTGAAAGTTGTCAGAGGACAATCTTCAGGAGGCAGTTCTCTTTCCCTCCACTATGTGGGTTCAAGCAACTGCACTCATGTTACTAAAATTGGTTGCAAACATCTTTACCTGCGTAATCATTTCTCCTGACCATCATGGCAGGAGAGCATTAATTTGGTTGGACTGAGAACCTCCAGATATCAGTAAAATACACTTCTCAGTATGCCAGAGAGAACTAAGAGGATAATATCATCCCAAATATGGACGATAGTATTCTTAGACAATGTGCCTGGAAGAAGTAAAAGGTTTTAATAGAATTAATTAAAATAATAGTTATAACAGAAAGCTTTTTTGAACATGCATCCTATCTGCATCCTGACCTAAATAATGTTGGCTTTCTTATACTTGTCTGGACATGATGGGTTTAAACTTCTGAAACTGTGAGCAAAAAATAAACCCTGTCTATACAATATTTCTTTGGGGCTATTGTCACTGCATTGGGAATACTTACTAGCATAGAGGTACAAAAATTTCAGAAAATGAGTATAAAAAGTTCTAACTCCACTGAAGGTTCATTGCTTTCCACTCTCATCCTCTTTTTCCTTGAGGGCTTGGTTGTCCCAGTGCATTCGTTGTCCTCTATTATCTTGGTGTCATGAACATTCCTCAGCAATAATTGTGGAATTGAGGGTTGGTCTCTTGAAGTACCAATTCTTTAATTTAAAAATATTATTAAAGTTAACATATTCCCTAGAGACAAATTCTAAGACATCATGAGTATAATTAAAACATGGTTTACATATTGCTTCTTATATTAATTTTTTGTAATACTAGTTTATGCAGCATATTTTGTTTCTTTAAAGTGGAGTGGATGTGAATGTCATTAATATGATGGCAGAAGGAACAATCATATCCTGGGCATGTGTTACAGTTGATGTAACATTCAATGGGTCATTTAATTTAAACTTACTCACTCCTGGTGTTCAAGGAATGGACCTCTGCTTCAGAGACTGTTCTCTCCTCCAGAGGGTTTTCCTTCTAAATCTAAACAGTCATCTATCACTAATTCCTATTTTTCTCGCTTCCTCTTTTAAAGATTAAAATAAAGTGACATATCCTGAAGTAGAGCTGGGGCTCTCAAATGATAAAAATTTCAACCTGAAACTACAAGTGAATTAACCTCCCCAAAGAAAATTAATAACTAATTAAAAAGCAAAACCATGAAGCTGCTAAGCTGATTCATTTCATTTTGGCTTCCTTTGACAAGCTGTTGAAGCCACTTTGCATGTTCCCCATGAACACCTAGGTACACACACAAAAAAGCCGATGCATGGAAGGAGAGAAAGTGAAAGGCACATAGGCCAGCATCTTGAAATAAAGGAAAAAGATGCAAAAAGGGAGCCCTTTGGTTATATCCTTCTTTTTCAGGTGTTCAGTTCTCCAGCATATACTATTCCAGGATATTTGAACCTGTTTCTAGTTAAGGTGTGGCTCAGCTATTAACACACACCTTTATTCCCTCTGGCTAGAATACAGAAACACCCTTAATACCTTTAATTCCAAACAATGAAGGTAAAATTTGTTTGTAGAAGTACCCATGTTTGAAAGTGATGTATAATTGAGTGGCAGAAAAAGTGACAAATCAGAGAAAGATTTGGCACAATAGGATATAACCAACTCTCATGAGTAGAGAGAGGAAAGGGAAGAGAGAAATACAGTACAGGAAGGGAAGAGTACATTAACAGAGTAGAGTTCATGGAGAGCAGTACAGTAGGATTGAAAGGGAGAGCAGAATAGCTTAGAGTGGAAGAAGGAGGGTGCTTTACCAGGAGAATTTTATAGAGACAGATTGAAAAGAGAGCAAGCCAGTAAAGACAGAACAAGAAAAAGAATAAGAAGGAGCCAGAGATTAAAAACCATTACTAGAGTTAGTTTGAGGCTAAGCAGAGCAATTTAGAAGCTGAGAGAAAAGCCAGATTGAATAAATCTGCTGGAAGAGGAGGTTGAGCCAGAACAGCTGAGTTGAGACAGTCAGCCAGCATTCAGAAAGCACAAGAAAGGGTAAGCCCTTTCAACAACAGGTCTCAGAAATTGAAAATATTCTAGGCCTAGATTAGATTGTACAAAGGTTAGAAGCTTCCAGAACTAAGCAGATGGAGGCAGTGAGCCTCCTAGACAACAATTACAACAGAAGAATAAAAGTTACTTTTACAATATATTTTAGATTGCTGCGAATGACATTGCTTTCATGATTTTATCTTCTTCATTTGTCATTTGTGTATAGGAATGCTACTATTTTTTGTGTTAATTTTGTATTGTATTATTTTGTTAAACGTTTCAGTTGTAAAAGATTTCTACTGAAATATTTAGGTTCTAACATAAATATAATCTGCAAATAAGAATACTTAGATGTCTTCTTTATTTGTGCCCCTTTAATCTACTTTATTTGTCTTATTTGCTCCTATTTTAAGCATTATATCAAACTGTAGTGGATAGAGTAGCCATCCCTGTCTTATGCTCAATTTCAGGGAAAGAGCTTTGTAAATTTTACATTTTTCTTCTTTTCACAAGATGTTGGCTTTGGCCTTGCTATATAATGCCTTCATTATGTTGAGATATGTTCCATTTATTTCTAGATTTTACATGACCTCTGTAATAAAGGAATATTGCATGGAATATTCAAAGGCTTTTCTGTGTCATATGAAATTATTTTGTTTCTCTCCTAGAGTCTAATTATGTGTTATAATTACATTTAATGATTTATGTATATTGAATGATCCTTGTAACTCTTGGATAAAGCCAACTATATCTTGGTGGATAATCCTTTTGGTGTGTTTTTAAATTTGATTTGCAAGTAGTCTAATAAGATCATTTGCATCCATATTCATAAAATATTATGGCCTATGCTTTTCTTTTGTTATTGTTGAATATTTGTTTGGTTTCAGTATGAAGAAAAAAGACATCTTTAACAAGTGGTGCTAGTCAAACTGAATAACTACTTGGAGAAGAACTAGAAACTTATCATTCATCCAGAACAAATCCCAATTCCAGATTGATCAGGGATTTCAAATGAAGACTTGATACTGTGAATCTGAGAGAAGAGAAAGTCAGGAATATATTTATGATCATTGGTTCAATAAGAGATTTTCTGAACAGAACTCCAGGAACACATGTATTGACCAAGAATAATAAGTGACATCTAATGAACTAAATGACACTATTGTTTGAGTACAGAGCCATGCAGCTGACAAAATATTAGTATCTAAAATATCTAAAAAACTAAAGACTGAAAACAAAGAAAATAAATAACCCAATCAAAAAATAGGGTGTGGGGCTAAACAGAGACTTCTCAAAAGGTGAAATATGAATAGTTTAGAACAGTTTTTAAAATGTCCAAAATTCTTAGCTATCGGGGAAATGCAAATTAAAGATACTTTGAGATTTTTAACTTATCCCATTCAGATTGAAAAAAAAATGATGTCAAATGATGGTGTGGCAACACTTTTTCATTATTGGTGAGAATATAAACTAGTAAAGTTACTATGGAAATAAGTATGGGTCCTCAAACACATGAAAAAATAGGTCTATAAAATAATCCAGTTATATCACTATTGGTCATATACTCAAACGATTTTCTGTCCTACTGTACAGATACTTGCTCTTCTAGGGAGAATCTACTACAATTATTCTGGTAAAGGGACATAGTATTAAACTGACTCCTAATGTTATGCCTATAGATTAATGCATCTCTTAGTCCTCAGAGAAATTTTTATTTGTAGTAGATGATGATTGACTCAGAGATAAAATAACTAATCAAGATGTATAGAAAATGAGATTTTGCTATGGTTATACCTAAGTGGCAAATGTATATAACATTCCTTTTGAATAAGATTCAGGGATCATTGTGGAAGAGGGAACAGAAAGACTTAAGAACCAGAAGCTGTCCCTGAATACAAGTGTTCTCTGAGCACATCAGGGTAACTACTGTAGAGGGATTTAAATCTAGCAATAGGGTTGCTCTGGCAAGGAATCACATCTAGAGACCTTCTAGTTTTGTGTAATCTGGCTGGAATACAGACATACTCAGAACACACCTTTAATCCCAAACAATAATGGTAAAGTTAGTTTGTGGAAGGAAGCAGCTATGTTTAAAAGTGATGCCTAATTGAGGGATGGACAAAGTGGTGAATTAGAGAAAAATTCAACAGAATGAGTCAGAGATAGAATATGCCCAACTCTAATGAGAATAGTACAGGAAATAGAGGTGACTTAAGGGGTGAATTAAAGGAGCAGTAGCAACAACAACAACAGATGGGGGGACAAGGAGGAATAGAGACAGAGAGAGGGAGGGGGAAGGGGGAGGGGAGAGGGAGGGGGAGAGAGGGAGGAGGGAGGGAGGGACGAGAGAGAGAGAGAGAGAGAGAGAGAGAGAGAGAGAGAGAGAGAGAGAGAGAGAGAGAGAGAGAGAGAGAGAGAGGAGGCAGTTTTGCTTTTGTTTTACTGGGACAGTTTTATAGAGACAAGTTGCAGATGAGGACAGAATATGCTCAAAAATGAGGAGAAAGAAGATTAGAACACATTGTCTGAATCAGTTTGAGGCCAAGCAGAGCAATTAAATCAGAGGCTGAGAGAAGGCAGTTTGAATCAGTCATCTTGGAGAGGAGTTGTGCCAGAAGAGCTGAGTTGAACCAGCCAGCCAGAGTTCAGAAGGAGTAAGAATATGTAAGTATCAAAGGCTGAAACATTCTAGGCCTAGGTTAGCAAACACTGGGAGTTGACACCTTTAAGGTCCAGGTTTATAGAAGATTAGATTGTACAGAGGCTAGGAGCTTCCAGATCTAGGCATAGGGATAGTTAGATAAAAAGGCACTGAGCTCAGCAAAAGCCACTTGTTCATTAACCTTGGGTATGGCTCTCATCTCATCCCTTCTGAATAAACGATACACTTATAAACTCCATATAGGAAATGATAGTTGTCATGACAGCACATATAAGCCCTGTGCAGGACAATTTGCATTATACCTCAGCAAGGAGAGGGAAGATGGATATGAAGTCCCATTCCTAGCTGAGGAGCTGTTAGAAATTCATTGCTGCTGGGAGAGGTAGAGCCATGTTTTTTTGTTTGTTTGTTTTTTGTTTGTTTGTTTGTTTGTTTGTTTGTTTTTTGAGTGTTACCAATGGTAGGATGACCATACTCCAGTGAAGGACACACATTCAGGAACATATGGGCAACAAAATTGAAATTCATGGGTGATTAATAAAAAGATGATACACATTTGGGTTGTTAGGGAAGGGAAGTATGGATCTGGGAGAAGTGGAGGGAAGGGGTAAACATGGTCAGAAAATCATTCTATTAAATTCTTAAAAACAGGAAGAGCAAAGATCAAAAGGAGAAAAGAAAAAAAAATCCAGTCAAATTGTAGATGGCACAACATAATGCTTAGAGGGAGGACCCAACAACTTTGCAGCTGAATAAAATGATTGGATACAATAAATATTATATAGGGATAATCTCAGTTGGAGAAAACATGGGTGGAATAGTAGAGATTCTATCTTTGTGATAAGGGAGTTCCAGTAGAGTGTTGAAGAAGAGAGCACTGAGAAGACATCTGGTCGACCACATTGTACTAAATATTAGCTTCGAAGCTTCTCTTCACAATCTGCTGCAACAGTTACTTTTTTCCTAGTAATACAGCTAAATTAAATTTGTTGAAGAGCAGAACATTTAAATTATAATGTTTGCAATGCAATGATCTTGAATGACAGACATAATTTATTTTCCATAGTAAGATTAATTAAAAGTCTATGTGAAAAATTCCAGAGAAACAAAAGTAAGTAAGATGGAGAGAAAAAAGTGAGATTGTGGCATGGTTATCTGTAAGTGGGATATGTATATCAAATTTGTTTTTTACAAGTTTCAGGTATCTTTGTGGGAGAGTGGACAGAAACACTGTAAGAACTGAAAGCACTTTCTCACTGAACTGGAAATTTCAAAAAGAAGGGCAGTTTTTCCCTTGGATTTCTTTTCTTCTGATGGCAATTTTTACTGTGCTACAGAGAAAAAAATTAACTTAAGCAAAATGTGTCTCTATTATTAGAGTTTCAGAGATAAGTATATTTTATTTCAATTTGGCATATTTAAGTAATGGTTTAAAAACTTTTATATTAGTTTGGTTCTTCTGCATCAATACTGGTTTAGCGAACAGTTCTTATACCCTCAGTCTTCTGCTAAGGACTTAGAAGAAAGTGGTCAATATGATTAACATAGTTGTATTAGTCAGGGTTCTCTAGAGTCACAGAACTTACAGATAGTCTCTATGTAGTAAAGGAATTTATTGATGACTTACAGTCTGCAGTCCAAATCCCAACAATGGTTCAGTAGTAGCTGTGAATGGAAGTCCAAGGATCTAGCAGTCGCTGAGTCCCACACCGCAAGAAGGCGAAAGAGCGAGAGCCAGACTCCCTTCTTCCAATGTGTTTATATGGTCCCAAGCAGAAGGTGTGGCCCAGATTAAAGGTGTGTGCCACCACACCTTTAATCCCAGATGACCTTGGACTCGGAGATCTCCCTGTCTTCTCAAGATCTCCATACCAAGATCCAGATCAGAAACTTCTATCTCCAGTCTCCAGATTAGGTCCACTGGTGAGCCTTCCAATTCTGGATTGTAGTTCATTTCAAATATAGTCAAGTTGACAACCAGGAATAGCCACTACAATAGTCCTTTCCCTTTGTGTACTCTACAGTCTCAGGAACACTACGATTCTGCTTTTCACAGTCAAGAAAAGTGGGAAATCTTCAAAAAGCCATAGCCATGCCTCAATCTGCTGTCTTGGTTGTAACAACTTTCTAGTAGCATCTGAGTAAACAACTGAGGCATAGTTCCTATACCCAAGTTTGTCTGAGGTTGAAACAGTGTTTTTTCTCAGTTAAATTTTTCTTTACAGGAAGCAGCATTAACATGATTCTTCTGGAACTGACACCTGCTTCTGGTTCCTGAATGTGTGTCCTTCACTGGAGTATGGTCATCCTACCATTGATAACACTCAAAAAAAAAAAAAAAAAAGAAAAGAAAAGAAAAGAAAAAAGAAAAAAAAACTTGGCTCAGGAACTAGACACCACTTCAAAACTGCTCTTTTTGTCTACCCAGCCAATGCAGAGGCTTCCTTTATTTTGCAAATATGCAGTGTTAAAAGAAAAACAGATATTTGGTAAACCGTGAAGCTTTGCTCTGGAGTCCTAGAATAGGCTGTTTATAAATTATTAAAATTAGCTCATAGAAGACATGCTGCAACCTTGTCAGAAGGAAATGTGTTTGCCTGATGTACAACCTGAGGTCTCCCTGGTTTCAGAACATCATGGAGAAGTACCAAATGTTTCAAACTTCCAAAAACGATAATTTACAAAAAAAGCTTAGTATATTTGGCAAATACATTTGAATTTCAATCATGCCAAACCTCTAACTGACAGAGAAAAAATTCTCTAGCATCTGTATGTAAACTCTAGACCTGGTAGCAATACTGTGTACCAAATGCCTCATCCTTTCGTGAAGATCGGCCGGGTTTGACAGAGATTGAAGGGAAGAAAAGCATTGCTCATGTGAGGAAGGATTTCATCCCTTCCTGTGCAAAACTGTTCTTGAAAATATGTGGGTATTGTCAAATGTTCCAGAGAATTTTAAGTATTAAAAGTTAATGGTTTGGGGGCTGGTGAGGTGGCTCAGTGGGTAAGAGCACCCGACTGCTCTTCTGAAGGTCCGGAGTTCAAGTCCCAGCAACCACATGGTGGCTCATAACCATCCGTAACAAGATCTGATGCCCTCTTCTGAAGTGTCTGAAGACAGCTACAGTGTTCTTACATATAATAAATAAATAAATCTTTAAAAAAAAGTTTAATGGTTCTAAATTTGGCAGAAATAACTTCTGGGAAAAACTTTTAGAATTTGACTGTGAAGTAAAATGGCTTCATTTCCTGGATTTCACTCTTGTCATTTTTCTTTTCTTATTTTGGTCTCATTTTGCTTTTTTACCTGTGTACTGGCTGGTTTTGTGTGTCAACTTGACACAGGCTGGAGTTATCACAGAGAAAGGAGCTTTAGTTGGGGAAATGCCTCCACAAGATCCAGCTGTGGGGCATTTTCTCAATTAGTGATCAAGGGGCAAGGGCCCCTTGTGGATGGGACCATCTCTGGGCTGTTAGACTTGGGTTCTATAAGAGAGCAGGCTGAGCAAGCCAGGGTAAGCAAACCAGTAAAGAACATCCCTCCATGGCCTCTGCATCAGCTCCTGCTTTCTGACCTGCTTGAGTTCCAGTCCTGCATCCTTTGGTGATCAGTAGCAGTATGGACTTGTAAGCCAAATAAACCCTTTCCTCCCCAACTTGCTTCTTGGTCATGATGTTTGTGNAGGAATAGAAACCCTGACTAAGACAACCTGAAAAAAATTAAGCTGCTGCTTTGTCTGCATCTATCTATGGACATTACGCCCAATACCGAATGTAAGCTTTATTTTCTCCTTGTCTTTTGTAACGCACAAAATAGAAAAAGTGTAACCAGCAAACAGGTTACATGGTTAAATGCCAGCCCACGTGTCTGTTTCCTCCTCAGTGTAACCAGGACCACTATCCACTGAGCTGTACTAGAGCAAGGGAAGTTTAGCCCAGCATGGATGAGTGCAGTGAAGTATCTCAGGAACAGCTTCATAGAACAGCTTGGTTCTTTGTGTGTGGAGGTACTTGTACTCCTGGGGAGGTGGCCAGTGTCTCTGGGACAAGTTTGTGTGGCCATGTACCACTGGCAGGGCAGGGGTGTTGGAAAATGCTCAGGGTGTGTGGGGGGTGGGGAGGGAAATGTATAGAGCTAAACAAGTAGTAAAGCCTGAAAACTGTCAGGATAATAAATTCTTATAGTGTTGATGGGGGGTGGGAATCAGTTTTATGGCACCAGGTTGGGAAGGGAGAAGTTGCCAGCTTCATCCATCTTCATGTTTGAGGTATCTGGGTTGAGGCTCCCTCAGACCTGTGCCCTCCTTAACCCTAAACCATTATCGTCCCACAGTTAAATGATGCATGTATGAATAAAGTAATACACACAATTCTCAAGTTATTAATTCCTTATATAATTTTAAGTTCTGATATGTAACTTACTTGTGAAATGTCAATTAACATTGAAGGAAAGCATGATGCTATAGCTGTTTATCTGAAAGGCTATGTGCTCTTCAACTGGGACTGGAGAGATGGTTTAGTGATTAAGAGTGGTTATTCTGCAAATGCAGAGATTGTTCTTGCAGTGGACTTCAACCAGTTTCCAGCATCCATTTTATGCAGCTTACAATTGCCTATAACTAGCTCTAAGGGGTTTGCCACCTTCTTCATTCTGATAATACTGCACTTATGTACACAAACAAACAAACATATATATGTATATATGTTTATACATACATATATATGTTTATATATGTGTGTGTGTGTATGTGTATGTGTGTGTGTATGCTGTTTTCAAAATACTCAAAAGGCTATTGATTAGTAGTTCCATATCCATACTCCAATAGCCTCGGTTAATCTCAATGGGCCACAACAGAAAATAAAAAGACATGAATATGAGAAAGGGACTTGTAGCAAAAAGGTAGGCCTGATAGGTGTGGAAAGGTGGGAGCTGAGAGTTAAAAGCCTTATATACATGCATAATATAGTCAGATAATAAATTTTATTAATATAGAGAATGTAGTAACAAAGTTTATAATTCTATTTTCATACTCTAGTCTACCAGTTTCTTTCTTTCTTTTTTTTTGTTTTGTTTTGTTTTTGTTTTTTTGAGACAGGGTTTCTCTGTGTAGTCCATAGTAAATGTTCCTTCAACCCCAGTCCCTTTCAACTACATTTGATTTTATAACTGTTAAAATTTGAACACTATGAATTTGTCCCAATTTGTCTCTGTGTAGCCTGTCTTTCCTCTGGATATATTCACTGTTTTTACAGGTCTAAACAGAGAATATCTACTCATCACCAAGAGTATATTGAAATGACACCTCCCCTGACTTGAAACCTGTAATAGCACAAACACATTTGACACTTCCTCCATCCACACCAACTCTACATTGCTCATGGCCTTTGCTAAGGCTCAGATAGAATTTGAATATAGCCCATGGTATGTGACATTGGAAGCTCTGTTTTCAGTGAGTATTAAAAGCTGGTGGAACTTTTAAGATGTGGGACCTCATGGGTGATGCTAGAACACAGGAAGCTTTGCCCAGTGCAAGAATGAATGAGTTGGGTTTTATTAGAGTATGTCACTGTTAAAGAGTGCTTTGTCCTGAGTCCTTTTCTGTATTTCTGTCTTGATGTGTGAGTTCTTCTGCTCACATCTCTGGACATCTTTATGTCACCTTCCATGTTGTATTGTAATTGGAAGATGATCCCTCACCAGAACCAAGACCCATCTACTCCCTTCACATTTCAATTTCTTACCTTCTCCCTTCTCTCCCTTCCTCCCTCCCTTCTCCTCCCTTCTTCCTCCCTTCTTTCTTTTTTCATTTTTTTTTTGAGACAAGTAGCTATATAACCTAGACTGGGATATTGAACTTGGGATCTTCACACTTCAGACTATGAAATGCTGGATTATAGGTTTGTGGTACCATATATCTATTGGACCCTGTGCCCCTCCTCTCTTTCAAAAGAACTAAGAATCTGGTATTTTGATCCAAAATTTGAAGCCAGTTAGAAATATGATTATACTTACATTATTGTATTATATATTATACTAGATTATATTTAGATAATTTGTGCTATTTAAAAGTTTTAAGAGGCACACAATTTTAAAAATAAATCTACTTTAAATTTGAGCTATTAAGCAGCAGAGGCATAGCTCAATGGTAATCTTTGTCTACCGTGTATAAGACATTGGTTCAATCTTCAGCATGACAACAACAACAAGTAGAACATTACACATACCTGTGAAGTCTTACCTTCTGACCTTAGCCATCAGTTTAAATTTGTGCAGGGAATATTGTGTCAACCAGTTTCTACTTACATACATAAATATCTATAACAAACAATATTTGGTATTAATTCTCTAAAATCTTCACAACAGTGTACATTATTTCCTGTGAATTAACAATTTTATTTGATTATCTATTCTGTCTGTTCACTTGAGATAGAGTCCAGACATTGGAAATTGACCTCTGAGTTTGTTCAATGGCTGGTCAAATGGGTAAGGGGTACTCATGACCCAATTCACACACATGCATTTCATAATGTCATCTCTTGTACATGCTCTTTCTATTTGTTCAACAATGTTTAGATATATGTCAATTATTTAAATAAGAAGCATTATGTGATCATATGAATCACTCATCATGTCTTTATGACTGAGCATAGTGAAAACAGAATAAAATACTAAGAAATTACTTGGGTATCAAACATATGTATGCAAAAAAATATTGTACTAGAATCACAATAGAAAAATTTCTCCAATGTTAAAACAGAAGAAATTTCTACATTTTCATTAAAATGTATTCCAAATAATAATGCAATTTATTAGCCCTCAAAATAACTTCTTATTGAAGAGAGACTGATAACAAAGTACTCAGCAAATCAATTTAATAGCATAAATACTTTTCCTCACAAAGGAGATACATACTTTATTTTTCTCCTGAAAATTATTGGATATTGAAGCAGGTTGGTTAATAGAGAGGTATTTATTTAGAACAATCCAAACCAGTTTTGTGTTTTGCATAATTTTATTGTTACAGTGTATATTTTTGGTTATTTCCTAAAAGTTAACTCATTTTTCACTGTCTGTCTTTCTGTCTGTCTGTCTCTATCGTTTATCTGTCATCTATCTATCTATCTATCTATCTATCTATCTATCTATCTATCTATCTGGCTATCATCAATCATCTGTCTATCATATATCTATGTCCTGAAATATACCCTTTATATTCTTTGGTGGTGAATGCCCCACTGTATTTTCCAACACTTGTCAGTTCTCCTTTCATTATAAATACTTCTTTGCTATACTGAATTACCCATGATTGTGCCCTATGCCTTCCACTATGAACTATGACCCAACTGTGACTGAGGTTGGAGTGAACGGAAAGGATGATCTACAGGTATCACACTTACAGAAACTGTTAGCTTTAGATAGCTGAGTTCTGTTACTGAATTTAGCACAGTTTAACAACCTAGAAGTATAGAGGAATCTGAGTTTTGATATCCCAGTGAAGATGTTTAGTTTATTTGTTTCTGAGAAGTTTGTCTAAAAATTTAATGAGAACTCTCTGTATCATTTATTGAGCAAGAAACTTGTTATTAAAAGCAAAGGAACACAACACCAGAAGTGGTAAATAAAATGAAGTGTTCTGATAAATTTTTGTATGTGGTTGCCAAGATATATCAAATTCTATGTGATTCAATGAAGCTGCATTTTTCTTCTTGTAAAAGATAATTCTTATAGCCAAAGGCATAACTTATTTTAGTAAATTCATTTTAGTGTATACATTTATTTTTCTGTATTCTAGTAACTCAAGTCATATGAATTAGAACCATTCTGAGAGAAAATATGCCCAAATTAATGAAATCCAAGAAACAAAGATTTTGATTTTCTCATTCCAGGTCATGTCTTTCTATAGTGGATTCTAGGCTTAATTCTAGTGTCATTAAACAACACAATAATAAGCTAATTCTAAATAATCTGTATCTTGTTTCATGACTTTTGTTAGATATTCCCAGTGTATTCTTTTTATATTAAGATTTATATTAATAAATATATTCAAATATATTCAAATAATTATTATATTATATTAAATTAATTATTAATTATATTATATTAAATATATTATATTAATTATATTCAAATAATGATTAGTAAATTTACTGGCTATGATGAGATTGAAAACTTACTATATTAAGTGGGTAGTCATACTAGCTAAGATAATATTAAAAACTTACTGTATTGAATGGGTAACCCAGACTTGAAAAAAATTAATGTTGTATGGTCTCTCTCATATGCATGTCCTGTCTTCTGATTTGTGTGTGTGTGAGTGAGTGTGTGTGTGTGTGTGTGTGAGAGAGAGAGAGAGAGAGANAGAGAGAGAGAGAGAGAGAGAGAGAGAGAGAGAGAGAGAGAGAGAGAGAGAGAGGAGAAAGAGAGAGAGAAGAGAGAGAGAGAGAGAAAATGGGGCCCATGAGATGAGAAAGAGAAGCTTCAAGAGTAGGAGGTACAAGACCCAACTATACAACTTTTTTTTCATATACCCAAAAGATGGCCACTATAACACAGGCATACTTGCTCAACTATGTTCACAGCAGCTTTATTCATAATATCCAGAGACTGGAAACAACCTAGGTGTCCCTCAACTGAAGAATGGATAAAGAAAATGTGGTACATCTACACAATGGAATGTTATTAGGCTACTAAAAACAAAGACATCATGAATTTTGCAGGCAAATGGATGGAGCTTGAGAATATCATTCCGGGTTAAGGTAAGCCAGATTTAAAAAAAAAAAAAAAAAAAAAGCAGGGATCAGGGATGGAGCAGAGACTGAGGGGGCAAAAACCACCCCAATCAGAGGCCCATCCCATGGACAAACATCAATCCTTGACACTATTAATGGTACCCTATTATGCTTGCTAACAGGACTCTAGCATGGCTGTCCTCTGAGAGGCTCCACCCAACAGCTAACACAGACAGATGCAGAGACCAACAGCCGAACAGTGGATAGAGCTTGGGGACACATATGGAAGAGTTGGGGTAAGGACTGAGGGTCCAGAAGGGAATAGGAACTCCACAGGAAGGTCAACAGAGTCAACTAACCTGGACCCTTGGGGGCTCTCAAAGACTGAACCACTAACCAAGGAGCATTCATGGGCTGTATATACCTAGGCCTCCCTGCACATATATAACAGATGTGCAGCTCAGTCTTCACATTGGTCTCTGAACAACTGGAGTGGGGGCTAACCCAAAAGCTTTTGCCTTTCTCTGAACTATGTTCTTCTAGGTGGGCTGCATTGTCTGTCTTCAGTGGGAAAGAACAAACCTAGGCCTGCAGAGACTTGATGTGACAGGGTGGAAGATACCTGGGGAGTGGGACTCCACCCTCTCAGAGGAGGAGGAGAGATTTTGGAAAGGGAGATTGGGGATCAGCAATAAGAATGTAAAGTGAATATAAAAAAGGAGAAGGAGGTAATTCAACCTACTGTGTTAAAGTCAAGGGGAACACTGGGATAAGGAGAGTGCATGTTGTAAGGGATAGATAATGAAGTTCTACCACAGCTGAGTATGCATGAAAATGCGTTAAGAAACCCTGTTACTTCACAAGCTCTTCTTAGAAAGTTATCAATCTTAAGTCACTCAGTAATTACAAAACCTTCACCTGGGTTGTTTTTGATAATTTAAAAACAGGTTTATTTAATTTTCAACTGCATGTATTTGTGTGTGGGAGTGTATGCATATGGGCACAGGCATTATAGTAAAGTTACCTGTGGACTCCAGAAAAGGGTGTCAGATCCCCTTTTGAAGTGAAATTATAGGTGACTATGAGCCACCTAACGTTGGGTCTGGAAACCAAATTTGGGTTTTCTACAACAGTAATATGTGTTCTTAAACACTGTTCACCTCAAGCACTATTTGTGATTTTAGCTACTGAGTAAACACTGATGTCATGAGAACTGCTAGGACCAAGGGAGTTTTATCTCACAAGGCTTCTACATTATAAAGCCAAGATGTGGATATTTTCAGTGAATATTTAAGGTTCCATGCCCTCGGAAGAAAAAGCATGTTTCAGAAGGACTAGCATTATCATCCCTTTCCATAAACTAGAGTCCCTGTGTCAGATGTGTTTGTTCTTACATACATGTAGTCAGATGTTTGACAAGTACCTTCTGAGGGAACAACTCCTTCCTGGACTATTTCCTCAAATCACTGCTAGTCCACTAGTATTCCAAAGAAATCTATTTTCACATTTTGATGGCAGTTACTTCCATATAATTTGATAGTCTAGATTAGTTATTGCTAAAATATTTGTAGTAGTTCTTGTCACTAAACTCTTTTTGTATATTTCTGAAACATATGATAATCTATTATAATTTCTCCGTTGCAATGGGAAGATTTCTTCATGCGAGGAACAGACTAACTTTACCTATGGGTGTGAGGGCAGACATTCGGATTGCTGCTAGAGGTCGTGCTGCTTTAGCAAATCTGTGGTTGTAGATTTTCATTACTTATTACTTAATTAGCACTGAGTAGTTAGCTCGTTTCCAGTACTAAGCATAACAATATGAGTTCTTCTAAACCACAGAATGTCTTTTAAATTTAGCCAAGTTAAAAAATTTCCCCCATCTATATCATGTAATTTTTCTATTTATTTTTTATTTGCACATTTGTTTTTGAGAATCTTGCTGTTTAGCCATGGCTGGCCTCAAATTTGTGGTAATTTTCCTTTTTAAAAATTTCATCATAACTTTAAAAAATTATTTTTAGATAGTTCATCATAAACTTCACATTGATTTTTGTATGTTGATCTTATGTGTTTCTACAATATTATGAGTTCTAAAAGTATTTTCTTGAGACACTGAGATTTTCTTATATATGTTCTGCATATTAGTTATGGTTTCCTGTTGCAACTAAAGCAACTTCAGGAATATTTCATTTTGGCTCAAGAATAGAGGTATATATAGTCTCTAAAGCATAGTCATGGAAGAATGAGGCAGATGGTCACATTTCTTCCTGGCCAAGAATGAGAGTGGCAGAGAGAGAGAGAGAGAGAGAGAGAGAGAGAGAGAGAGAGAGAGAGAGA
>NC_034604.1:80706132-80790259 GCF_900095145.1 Mus pahari | reverse complement strand
CCTCTGCCTCTGGAGTGCTGGGATTAAGGCTCAAAGGCGTGCGCCACCACGCCTGGCTCAGCAGCCTTCTCCTTTGAGGTATCACCCACATTAATAGTGAGTACTATCTCATCAGTTATATCTCTCTGGAAACACTCTCTCAGACATACCTAGAGGTGTATCTTCTAAGCAACTATGTAATTCTAAATATAGTCAAGTTAAAGATGAAGTTGAAGCATCACAAATGTGTTATATAAGAATTGAGAAGCATTTACACTTCCCTTCCCAAAGTACTTGACCTTTAACTTTTGTATTTTTTTTTTGAAGTTGATTTTTTCTTTAATTAGCACAATCAAATTTTACAGATTTCTAGAGCATGGTATTGTATAAAATGTGTGCTGATCTATCTGGGGTAATTGGCATTTCCATTTTCTTATTTCTTTTGTTTGGAAATTTCAAGCCCCATTTTAGTTATTCACAACATATGATATAGTTTATTGTGAGCCACTGTTATCCCACTGTTCTGTAAAGCATTATCTTTCTTCCAGTCTGTGTTTTGGTATAATCATCAACACAGCCTCAATCCCTCTTTGAGTTTCTCTTTCTAGCTGAGAATAATTGGTATTTTGGTCTCTTATGCTTTGATGTTCTCTGTCTTTCATATGAGAGAAAGCATAGAATTTTCTTTCAGTCTCTGGTTCCTTTTGCTTAATCTAAGTCCTCAAACTCTAGCTATTTTACTGCAACTGTTTTTAGTTTTCTTTCTGTCTGATTCCTCTCTCCCTCCCTCCCTCCCTCCCTCCCTCCCTCCCTCCCTCCTTCATTCCTCCTTCTCTCCCCTCCTCTCTTCTCTATCTTTTCATTTTTTTTAATTAGAATCTCATACCTGGGTAGTACATTTACATCATTTTCTCCCTTCTCTCTTCCCCTGTACCTCCCCTCATGACCTCTCAAATGTAACTTCCTCTCAAATTCATGACTTATATATCCTGATGAGTCCAGTTAGTGCTTCTCACCTGTATGTTTGTTTAGGGCTGGCCACATAACCTATAAGGGTCATTGTTCCTTAAGAAGACTAATTCTTCCTCTCTTCGTATTCATTAATTTCCTGTAGCTTTTAATCTTAGTTTTGTGAGTTTTTTTTTCCCATAATGTCAACTGATATTGTCCTTATGCAGGTTTTGTTTAGGTAATCATATGTAGATTTCATGGATGTAGCCTTCCTTCATATGTGTATATGATGCACCCCATATGTGCATGTGTGTTCAATTAAGTTATGCTTATTGGGATAATAATGCCCTGATACCACACAACAAGCAATAGAATCTTCCCTTAGACATGTTGATTTCAGAAGTCAAAGAGACTCTCAAAATAATATAAACCATTGTTCTTGCCCTTCTTGCCTCCCAAAACTTGAAGGTAAGCCAGTATTCAGACGTAAAATTTAAAGAAATAGAACTGTGTATGACCTGGAAACCTCCTTCCTGAGGACTAGCTCTATAGTATTGAAAAGTGTTATACAAGTTACCAAGAGAAAAAATCAATAGTCCTACCTAGCTATAAATTCTATAAACCTCTACATAGCGAGTATCATGACAATACGTCACAGATGGTGCAGTGATAGCACCTATGAAGACAACCAACAACCATCGAAAATAGAGCTTAAGGCTTGCTCAGTAGGAGAGAATTAATGCCTAGCATTATAAAATTAACCATTATAAAATTCCTGTTACTGCTGAGATCATGTAAGGGTCCATGATTCGCCAAAGAATGATAGCACAGACTCAAACTGTGTGGAAAAGCAAAAAGGGTTTTATTTTGCAGAAGTCCAGCATGCTGGCACCTACCATTTACCAAAATGGAAATGCTCAGGTGAACTTCCAGGCCTGTTTTAACTCACATTAGTCGACTTTCAGGGATGGGTATGTGTCAGACCTTTATCTTAATTGGTTGGCTCTATCTCTTGGGACATTCCAAAATCATTGTGGGGGTGGGGGAGGTTGGGGGTGGGGTGGGGTGTTGGAAACTGTTGCTGGGGAAGCCTGGAAACAGTTGCTGACTCATTGCCCTTGCCTCAGGCCAGGTAGCAGGGCAGCTTTCTGATGGAAGGGACTGGGTTTTTTCCAATAACTGGCTTGCCTGGACTTGTCCAGTTCTGAGAAACAAAGATCTATGCCTAGTCTCCTGAACTGCCAGTTTGTAGCCTGTCATGGAGTCAGCCTGTCTCAGTCCTCTCAATCATTAACCCTAGGAAAAGGACTTATTACTGCCACTCACCTAAACTAGGACAACTTAACTGCCCTCTAAATCTCATCCTTATGCCCACAGGTAAGTCTGGCTCTAACTCTTCATCAAAGACACTTCTTTTTGCAGCAGGTAGAGAGCATTACAGAAATCCACATCTTGTCAAAATGTAAAGAAATGAACACGGAGTGCTCAATATCTACAAGTAAGGCTCAGAAAACATGTCATAACATGGAGAAGAGAGAATCTAGGAGCCAGAGGCCCAGGAAATCTGCTGTGAGACAGTGTCTTCTATACACGACTAGGAATTTGCTTCCATTTTAATTTCTTTTCCTCGCTAATAGATCTATTTAGGATTTTCAATGCTATAATGAATAGAAATGGTCAAAATGGGCATCCTGATTTTGTATCTAACCTTAGGAAAATCAATACTATTTCTCCATTCATTATGATTTTCATCTTTGAAACTTTTCTCTAGTCTGAATTTTAAATTTCTATTTCTTATCAAATTTCTTTCTCTTTTAGCTATTTTGCTTATTTTACTTATTTTTCCTGCCTGTGTTCTTTTAGCCCATGGTTCCTCAGAAAGATGATTATCTTTTATTATATCTTGATTAATTACTCAGTCTTCATTTGTAAAGTATAGTTGTTGGAATTCTATTTTGGAGGTCAGACTTGTCTGTCTCTTTCTGATGAGTGAGTGTCACTTCAGCCTTGAACATTTGAGGAATACATATCCCTTATATTTTTCACAAACTTGTTCCACCAGGCAAAGGTCTTCTTTTCCAGATCCCTAGACAGACAGGCAGGCTGTTTGTTTAGGAGTCTTCTGATTCCACAGTCAGCAGCTGTGACTGAGAGAAGTAATTCTTTCTGGTCATGGATTCTCTCAGGTTCTACATCCTTCTGCTTGAATATGCTTTTATCACAGCTCTTGGATTTTTGTGTGACATTTTCTGGGAAGGCTTTGTTAGGAAACTATTCACCTCAGATAAGGTTCTGAACACAGACTGGAGAAATGGTGCCAGTGATTTACTGCATAGTGAACCAATGAGTTTATTTGTGTTACTTATAGGAGTATGAGTGATTAAAAAGAAGCTGCATATCTAAAAAGCTGTATTCTTGAAACTCCCTCTTTTAGGATCTCAGGAAGAGTTTCTTCTGGCAATTGCTTACTGATTTATACTCTGTAGAGAAGCCTTGTGACTCTTACAACTTTCTGAACTTAATAAATTTGATTAGCTTCTTGAATCTTCTAAGTTTTATTGGCTTCCTGGGTCCTGAAAGCCTCCACCCTTTCTCCAGGAGACAATATGCCAATTTGGAGGAAATGGGTGTACTATACCCCAAACCCATCAGAGTTCAGTTGGATCAAGGAGAGATTTAGAAGCCGTCTTGAAAGGTAGCCTTGTTAGGGGAGCTCTTCAAGCCAGCTCAAGCTTCAGCTACATTGAAATTCAAGATCCCTCAGATGCCCTTTCAAATTACTCTATTTGTATTAAAGTGAACAGCATGGTTCACATACTTAAATGGCCAACATCTATTCATTTGACTGTTCTGGGATTAGTTTCCAGTTATGGGTTCCTGCTTTCTATTTTCCTAGGTTGTTAATCCAGACCTTGTGTTAAGCTCACAGAGCAACTTCTCAAGTATTTTATATTTTCATGTAAGAAGTCCTTTTCCACCAAAGGCGATAGCTTCAGCATTCATTACTTAGCTATAAACTTGCATGTATTTGGAGTTTTTTTCTTTTTAAATCTCATTTAAAAATGGTAAAGTGGAAGACTACTTTTAAAGTGCGATCATGAATCTTCCTCTTTATAGTTCTTCCTAGACTATAATGGAAAAAAGAAATATGTTTGTATGTGTATAAATTTTACATAGTGATAGTCTCTATTCTCCAGTTTAAAGTGACTTAATGTAAAAGAGAAGAGAGCTATCATCTCATTTATATATTTTCTCAGACTATAGAATATTATAGAATAACAATAACTATGTTGGTATGCAAACATGCATAAGAAGAATGCTCGTTTACACTTAGAATTGTTTTAGAGATTTTAGTGTTCCAGAAAAATCAGGAGAGTGCAGAAAATCAACAGTCTGATTTAAGGTCTAAATAAAAAAGCAGTAAGCTACTCACTTTCTTTCTTTCTCTTTAAAACAGAATGAGCATGTCAGCCTAGCTCACTGTCCCAGCATGACACAATTTTACACTGTTCAGTTTAACACTAACAGCACCTGCCACAAAAATGTCTACTGCAGAAGTGTCTCAAGAAACCACCAGAAAGAAGATATAGAATTCTTCAGCATAACTACAGCATTTCCAATAAATAGCTGTCAAAAGGCATAAACAAGTGATATCTCCAATAACATAATAACTGGGGAATGTTTTTAATAAAATTTTTTTTTTGTGACTCTATGATATACCATGGGTTCTGTGTGCACAAATGAAGGCTATTCAGGGTTGACTTTACATAACTACAGAGCAGTAACTTTAAAGGAAACAAAATCTATTTAGAATAAGCATTACTCAAGTACCACAGATTACATTCTCAACCTGTGGGCCATCACACAGATGTGACAGGAACTCCTGTAATGTGTCCTTAGCAAAGGATAACACTTATGTGGTATGCAATGTCACCTTGCAGCACCTTAATAAGACAGGGCCTTGCACACCCAGCCATGCAGAGACAATAGTCGTTACCACCACACAGATCTCACCAGCCTGCTACTCAAATGACAACTGTGGCTGTTGCTTACAGCAGATTCTCTCAGCATCAGCAACCACAGCAAGAATGGCTTTCTGCTCTGACAGTGGGTTTGATATAAGGAGCTATTCTTAGAAAGCATGCTTTTGTTTTGTTTTGTTTTTATTTTTGTCCCCCCCTTTTTTTGATGAAAATACTAAAACTGTCTTCCCTAGTTTTGATTTAAGGATAATTCCAGTCTCTGCCACTGGTACACATCATGCAACAATGAAGAGGTCTTCTATCAAAACATTGAACTTCATAAGAATGATTTCATAAATAGGTGCCGGGTTAAAGTAAGAACCATGAAACGAAGTTCTGGTTGCTCAAACAACCTCTGTCAAAAGTGATGTTCATTGCTGAGCTTTTGAGCATCATCTTCAACTGGTTGTGACCTGCTAACAGAATTGGATGACCCTGTTATTGTTGACTGTAGAAGGTAGAGATAACCTCTCCAGGCATGGCAATATGGCAGGTGATAAGGTATTGCTTTATGAATACTGACGCACTGTATTAATCAGGGAATGCTACCTGGTGGAGACACTGAGAAACAGAATTTTAAGTGTTTTAGTGACAAAGCTTGCCAAGAACCAGTCTCAGCATGGAGAGGGGTTCTGAGAGAAGGGGTGTTTGGGAGCAGTGAAAACAATGACTCGGAGTCAAATCATGGATCCAAGCTGACCATCTGTGTTCTGCTTTTCTAGTCTGTTTCACTCTACGTTCTGCTTTCTCTCTGGAGATTTCTCTGTCTATATTTTGCTTGTTTGTTATTCAAAGATCTCTCTCTCTCTCTCTCTCTCTCTCTCTCTCTCTCTCTCTCTCTCTCTCTCTCTGTGTGTGTCCATGTGTCCCCATGTCTGTCTGTCTGTGTCTCTATTCTCCAAACAGTTCTCTCTTCATCCTAAAAAATTCTCATATTCTGCAGAACACAGGTCCAGTCTTTTATTTTATATATCAATCGAGCCATTTACTCCAGGTTTCCTATAGATTATCTTATGAACCAGAATCCTGTGACTTCCATCCTTTTGATTCTTAAGACACAGAAAGCATACATTTTTAAATTAACATTGCAAAAGAATTCAGAGGTCTGTCTGCCTTTTTTAACCAGATGATGAGCTGATTGTGTGGGACCCTGCCCTGAAATTGTCATATCTGCCACACCTAGGCTTAACTAACTCTGTCCTAGGCTGACCTTGAACTCATGAATCTGCCTTCCTTTGTATCTTTCTGACAAGCTGGCTCATAGTGTAGCTGCCTTTGTTCCTTTAGATTCATGAAGCCCCTCATAATTCCTATTGCATCCTTAATATGTACATTATTATATGAACAATTCTTATTCCCACAGCAGCCATGATACTCATGGAGGGTCATGGCACAGGGCAGGAACCATGTCACTCTGTTCCCACCAGGGCTAAGAATGTTCACAGCAGTCCTTATAGTTCTGAGTACTTCTGAGATGAAGATGTAAAAAGACCTATTGTTTCATGAATTAGTTTTCAGGTTTGTCGTGTCTACTCTCTCGTCCAGCAAGAAAGACACAACAATCAGTTCTTCTTATAGCAGTTTATTCAGGAACCTTGAACAATCTTCACCATCTCCCTCTTCATCTCCATCTCCCCGAGTCCTGGGATACAAGCCCTTTTATACTCTTATCTACTCCAATTGCAGCAGGCCGCGTCACCTCACCAGGTGCACGGCCTCAGTCAACCAGAAGAGCGGGAACATATCACCACCAAATATGGACCTGTTTACCACAAGCTCCATAGCCAACAGGTGCCATCTTTTAGGGTGCGGCTTCGGGTAGCCCAGGGGAGGGGCCGTGGCCTCCTACACAGGTTAGCATGCAAAATCATGTGTTTTGTCATGGTCTCTCTGAAGCTGTGTTATGTTCATTCCCCTTCCCCACTGCCCTCTATTTCTGGTCACTAAAATCTTTGATTTCAAGGGCTTCATGATGTCATTCAGTGTTGTTTTCTGAATCCTGCCTTAGTAGACACACAGTTTATCGTTAGGAATTATACCCTATAGACCCCCTACACTCAGATTTAGTTGATCATTAGTTAGAGCCAGTGCTAGTCTGTAACCTGGTGGATTCTGCTGGCTGCCATCTGTGTGTGATTCTTGCCGGTCTTTGTACTTTCCTATCTTTCTCTCACAATCCTTGCTGTACTAATATTGTTGATCAGATTCTCAGTAGGAATGCATAACATATTTTGTAAACTTAATGAATGGATGGTGTACTTTAATTCATTCTTTTATTTCCAGCAATTCTTCCTTAGTTCACACTTACTATTTAAACGATACTGTTCTCTGTTGACTTGTGTTGACTCTTCACCATATGAGCTAATGTCAACTTTAATCTATTTTAGTAACTTATTTATGTACATTTAAAACTTAGCTGGGCAGTGGTGGCACATGCCTTTAATCCCAGCACTTGGGAGGCAGAGGCAGGCAGATTTCTGAGTTGGGGGAAAGCCTGGTCTACAGAGTAAGTTCCAGGACAGCCAGGGCTGTACAGAGAAACCCTGTCTCAAAAAAAACCAAACCAAACCAAACCAAACCAACCAAACAACAACAACAACAACAATAAACCCTTAGTCTAGATTAAAATTATTAAATTGAATAGTAATGAACTGATCTTATAATTAAATGAATAATAATTAAATCTTAAGGAATCTGTTATATTTAAGGGGAACTGTATTCTAGAAAAAGTTTAACCTTTTATATTTCTATGTAAATAGGAAAACAGAGGATAATTTGATGAGATATGCTGCACAGATCCATTGATGAACATTTTTATGATAGGGTACATAACAATTATGTGTATGTCACCATCCTGTTTCTAGTCTATATGTCCCAACATAGCTCTATAAACATCAGTCTTCCTTTCAAGTTTTCTATGAAAAATATGGTATGCTATGTCTGTAATAATTGCATGCTCAAATCTTGAATCTATAAATTTAATTTTAGTAATTATGGCATAGAGAAGAGTCTTTGATAACATCCCTGGGGAAAAACTTGACTCTCTACAGAGCAATACAAGGTAGTCATAGAGGATTTTGTTGCATATTCCTCTGGGTTCTGTATTAGGATTTTCCAGAGCATCTTAGAAATGTATACAGATATTAATGTAGTGATTGGTTCCTATTGTTGTGGAGTCTGCAAAGACTCATGATCTGCTACCTAAAACTGGAGAGTCTGGAAGGCCTGAGATCCATGGGAGAGAAGGGTGTGACTCTCAGTCTGATAGTGAAGATTTAGGACTTGGGTGGGAGGGTGTGTAACATGGGGTGTAGTTGATGATAGCTCTCTGAAATCTAAGACCTGAAAACCCAATGATAGGGCCTCCCATAGTTCATAGAAATATACAGATGTCACAACTAAAGGAGCAAGTGAATTCACCTTCTTCTGCTTTTTTGTCCTACTTGGCCTTTAGCAGATACATGTGGGTGAAGGTAAATCTCTTATTTAGCTAGAATATTGATGCAAACACTAATCTAACTCAAAAAGAGCTTCATAGACAGAGAAATAATGTTTCACTAGCTTTTTGGACATCTCTTGCCCAGTCAAATTGGCATATGTAGTTAACTATCACCCATGCATACTTTAATGTCTTCTGCTTCTAGACATTTTTTTTTTTTTTTTTTTTTAGTATACAAAGGCAAAGAGCATTTATTCTGCAGAAATTACCAGCATGCAGGGGTCAACCATTCATCAAAATGGTTATGACCAGAGGCGCTCACAGGCCCCCTTTAATGCAGGGCCAGGGGAATTTTCTTTTCTTTATTATTATTATTATTATTATTATTATTATTATTATTATTATTATTATTTTCTTTATTTACATTTCAAATGCTATCCTGAAAGTTCCCTATACCCCCCCCACACACACCCCTGCTCCCCTACCCACTCACTCCCACTACTTGGCCCTGGCCTTCCCCTGTGCTGGGCTAGACATGTTTTCAAAGGTTACAGCACTTGAAGGGAGGGCCATGTTTAATACAGGTTTTTAGTATCAGGAATGATAAGCCTACCATAGCTTATTTGCCATAATAGATCCATAAAGTATCAATTATAGGAGATAAGAACATAAGAAGTTCATGATCTAGGATAGCACATAGACAAAAACTTCAGTAAGAATATTTTTGAAAAAAGATCATTTCTGAGAAAGTTCATTTGTAAGTGGATTATGTGAGAGGCAGCCAGTGTCATTTATTGCTATGGACATTCTCTTTCCCATGACATAACTTTTCTCTAGTAGGTGTCTGTGCTCCTCCATTCTGGCTGAAACTGAGCACAGAACCTACAGTATCTTTCCCTGAGGATCACCAAATGCGTTAAAATCTTAGACACTCTTTCTCACAGAAAGTGATCATATGTCTACATCTAAATTCTACTATGGGCCCCAAGAGTCCCTCTATGCCTGTGTTCTCCAACCCATTATTACAATTCTGAGTTCCATAGCATTTTCCTTTCATGCTTTGCACCAAGTTTTCAGAATGAAGGAGCAACTCCTGTTTAGTAAGTTCCAATGTGTCACACAGAGTTTTCAGTTAGGGATTCTTTATTTGATTTCATTCTTGATACTAAAAATGAACCTTAAACACAACCCTCAAAAATGCCATAACCTTTGGAAAACCTGTCTAGAAGCAGAGGAAATTAAGGCATCTACTGGATTCCCCGGAGCAACAACGAAGCCTCAGCTGTAAAAACTCTGACAGCTCTTCCTGGTTACCAAGGTGAGAGAGGCCTTCTTGTTTAGAGACTGCTAATGGAATACTTATGCCCTTCAAGGCTTTCAATTAATTGTTTGGTGCACATTGCTTTCCTCATACATAATGTGGATGTGCTGAGACAGTGCATAAACCTTACCTAAGGACTGATGGGCTGAGCCTTTAAGATGAGCCAGAAAGTTTCTTCCACTTATCTAAATTCTGTGTGTACAGTAAATGTGCCATGCATCATTATTCTATCTCCAGTATATGTCTGCAAGCACCTCCAACCATTTCCAATATTTCCTTGTAAAATAATATGTATCCTGTGGTCTGACTTGCAATACAAAACCACAGAATTAATGCCATCTGACCACGGAAGCTTTGTGTGTGATGAATAGGGCACTTACAGTTGATGTACCTTGTACTCTCATTTCAAAGCAATGCATCTTTACCATAAAACACATTTACTATGCAAAGCCAGTTTTTACATCCTGATTTTTCATTGCTGTTTGGAATAGTCTATGAACATTAAACAATTCCTCTCTTCCTTTGTTCTCAGCAGCTGATAATTATTTCACGCTTTCTCCCTAGAGCAGACTCTAACATCTTCTGAACAAGTGGTCCCTCTCTGATATCACCTTTGTGTGAGGACCTGAAAAATGACCCAATCACATCACATACTAATTTCCTTTCCTGTGTTCTTGTTATTTGTTATGTGAAAAAGCAAGGAGAGTACACTGATATAAAGGGCAATTCTGAAATGAGCTGAACTGATTGTGCTGTAATTATACTGTTATCACATAATGCTCTTTCTGTTCTCCTAGACATATACATAAGCAATTTATGGAAGCAAATCTAGATAAGACTTACATGCATTTTGCAGGTATCTACGATGACTCTGGATTCTAAAGATGAAGATTACTTAACACACAGTTATCTATTCAACTAATGACCAAAAGACCTAAAACCCCTTCCTTCTGGGGCCTCCTGGGCCACTGATTAAAGGAAAGGATTGAAAGAAATGAAGGGGATGGCAACCCCATAGGGAGACCAACAATATCAACTAACCTGGACCCCTGGGAGTTTCAGAGACTAAGCCACCAACCAAAAACCATTCATGGGCTGGACTGAGACGCCTGGCACATAGGCCTCAAGAGGACTGCCTTATGGTTCTTAATATCCAATGACCTGTTGTATAACTAAGGATAAACTTCCATTGCATGTAGAATAGCTTATATTTTCACAAACTTGTAGCCAGTAATTTGTGTGGGAGAGCAAAGAAAGGGCAGCTAAACTTGAGTGCTGAGAAGTCTTGCTATCCTTAAGTTTCTTTTATTTGTCCTATTAGGATGGAGCTTCTGGCTCACAGTTGAGAGTAGAATAATGTTTTCTGTATTATCTCATATAAAGTTGTAGTCAAATCCTACCTTATGGGATTTGAGTAGAAGAGGTGTAGCCTATACTCCATCCACTCTTTTCTCCTTATTCTAATGTGAGGGTGAGTCACTGGTGCCATATGGATGAGGCTATGCTCTTAGGATGGCAGACAATGACAGTGAAGGATGTTGCTGGTATCTTGACACTGCTGAGCCACTACAAACCCTAGACTCTTTTCACAAAGACTATTAAGCATGTGAGGATGAAAATGATTCCTTCACATCTAAGCTACTACCATTTGTGTTCTTCGGTTGCAGCACCCCTTACCTAAATAGCAGAAATAGAGTACATACAATTAGAGGTAGGCTACATAGTTGGTATTACAAACGCATTTGTTGAAAAAAAAGTGAGTTTTTTCTTCCCATTTTCTAACTTTGTTATTACAAAGACAAGTTGGGCCTGGCAAACACAGAAGTGGATGCTCACAGTCAGCTATCAGATGGAACACAGGACCACCAATAGAGGAGCTAGAGAAAGTACCCAAGGAGCTGAAGGGGTCTACAACCCTATAGGTGGAACAACAATATGAACTAACTAGCACCCCCAGAGCTCCTGTCTCTAGCTGCATATGTAGCAGAAGATGGTCTAGTCAACCATCATTGGGAAGAGAGGCCCCTTGGTCTTGCAAGCTTTATATGCTCCATACAGGGGAACACCAGGGCCAAGAAGCGGGAGTGGGTGGGTAGGGGAGTGGGGAGGGGTATAGGGGACTTTGGGGATAGGATTTAAAATGTAAATGAAGTAAATACCTAATAAAAATTGGAAAAAAATCAGCTTCTCATAGTTACTGAAGCCATGAATATTAGAAAAGAATCTGCTCTATCCTTTGCTTGACCAGCATAGTTCCTTACCACATTCTAAACCATTTCTTATACCCACAAGAAAGTGTAGCTACCCCCACTGGTCAGATAAGCTTCTTGTTACAGAAAATAGAGACTATCACAGAAAACCCCAACTGAACCCAATTTGAGACCATTGTATGACTTAAAGTCCATCCCAGTGGAAACCTCTATATCCACCTCTCTGGTGTCAGAGTCAGTATCTGGATGTCAACATCCACACTATAGGATTCAGGGAAGTCATTGGGAAGACAGGGTATCAGGAGGGAATATGGGGGCTGTAAAGAACAGTTTATTGTTTGAAGTCACTAGATGAACCCTAGCCACTGATACTTGTGTCCTGAGCTTCCAGGATTCTCATCTCTTGTTCTCTCTATGGGTAGTCTGGTTGGATCTATGGCTCAGGAAACATTTCAGAAGAGAGAGAGATGAAAGACTTTAAGAGCCAGAGTGCTGGGAAGTATATTGTGAAACACTTTCATAGAAATGATTGCATAAATAAGATGGAAATAATGGGTATATCAGTGAGCATGGTAACATGAAATGGCAAAAATTTCTGGGGATCTTGCCTCTAAACAAATAGCTATAGGCAACTAATGATTGCTGGAAGATGGCAAACCAACCTCTCTTAAGGATGAGCTCCCATTATGGTTTGTCCATTGAAGAGTGAACATCCCTGAAGCCATATATACACAAACAATAACACATAATAATATCAATAAAAAGAAGCTATCAACTTGAGGTTAGAAGGGGGAATTGGAGAGAGGGTACATGAGAGGGGCTGGGGGGAAGAGAAGAAAGTGGACAACTTATATAAGACATAATTGTATTTCAATTTAAAATATATTGAAAATAAAAAGAAAATAGGTGTTAATGATTGCTCAAGTTTAGGCTCATGACATTTTATTGGGGAAACTATTGGACCTTCATATTTAGAATCAAACAATGCTTTTTAATACAGTTTCTGTATCAATGTTTTTCCCCAGTATTTCAAGAAACCAAACCAACCAACCAAACAAACAAACAAACATTAACAAAATACAAAATAAAAAATCCATAAATATCTATTCATAATTTAATGTTGTAGGAGAGCTTAAATCCAGTAATCAAACATAGTAACAACCACCACTTCAAAAACAACAAAATAGTATAAATTAACACCAGAAAGAGTAGAGAGAGAATTTGTTTCCTTAGAGAAATGGAGGAAAAAGCTTTCCTTGCAGACTAGAAAGCACAGAATGCCTGTTAATCTTGATAATCTGCTCAGAGGAAACTGGTCTTTAGAGACTAATATTTCAAACTAAGGAAAGCAGGCTGCCAGAAGCAAGGGCGGAGGAAATCTTTCAACAAGATACTCAATTTGGAACACAATTTATGTAAAACATCTTAAGATGAGTGTACTATTATGTTACACTGGGTGAATTTTAATAGGCTATGGAGCAATTAATTATGATCAATAAGATCTATAATGCACTATCTGCTAAGACATCAAAGAAATAATTTAATTTAATTTAACAAATATTTATTGAGTACTTGGCTGAGATTTATGATGAGTATAAATAAGACAACATATCATTTCTACTCTTATTCAAGTTACTCCAAGGAAAAAAGCCAGTTATACATACAAAATGCCAACCCTAAAGGAAATAGAACTAAAAAGGAAACCTCATTATCACTTATTTCTGCATTAAATTAAGGCCAGTGCTAAATGGAGATACATTCAATTTTGCTTGGTATCATCTGGGTAAGTGTTAACTATAGGAGCCCTCAATGCTTGCTAATAAGTAAAAACATTTATACTGCAGAGCTAGCTGCTTCAGTTGCTGGAGACAGAAAGTTAATTCAAGTTTTGTTCTGGAAGAAAGAATGTAGGCATAATGGCTGAATGAAACAATATACCCTGCAAATTTTATAATCTGTGATTTCAATAGAGTGAAAAAAATCTTATTTCTCTTTCTTGCTCCTTGGACTTCCTTTTTCCCCCCTTGTTTCTTCTATATATTCTCCTCCTCATTTTCTGTATTCATATTCTGGAGGAAAAAAATCTTAGTTTGTTTCCTATGGTTTGCTCATAAGGGAGGTGGGACACTCACATCTTATTCTTGGGTAGGGCTGGCTGCAATCAAAGCCATTTCTTTTCTATTTTCAATGAGATGAAATAAGCTTCTGGAGAATGTCTAAATTAATGCACTAAACTGAGTTGATTAACAGAAGAAAGCAAATAAACTGCTGAGAGAGAGAGAGAGAGAGAGAGAGAGAGAGAGAGAGAGAGAGAGAGAGAGAGAGATTGAATTTTGAAGAGAAATGAGACTAGGTTAAAACTACTACTAAAACCATATATGAAGGAGTACAAAATGACTGGCTTTCAGAAAATGTTGATGAAGAATCAAAAAACACTTTTTTATTTGGGGAAACTGTCAGATCTTCGAACATCAACAAATAAGATGTGAATAACAACAAAACAATAATGTAAATGTGAACACAATATTATTATGAACCACAAGGTTTCTGTATACTCTCTGAAACCCACCTGGAAGTTATAACTTCCATGTCTAAGAATGTGACCTGATTTGTGAGTATAGTCTTTAGTTAGTGGATAATGTGAGACATATTTCAAAATGATTGGTATTTTTAGTTTTTTAAAGGAAACTTGAGCACAAGGCAGACATAAACAGAGAGGCTGATGCACAGGCAGAAGGATGCCAACTGAATAGTTGCACTGAGATGTCTACAAACCAAAGAATACAAGGTTTATCTGCAAGCAGGAAGCTAGGATTCAATCTTCCTCAGAGTTGTCGGATGGAGAGGGGGATGGAGGGGAGCTGCCAACACATTAAATTTTAATTTCTGACCCACAGAACTATGTTAAATATATTTATAGCATTTTAAATTGTTCAGTTCTTTTGTTCAGCAGCTCTAGGACACAGACACAGCATATAAGAAGCCAACAATGTTAAAGGTCCGTCATCCATTTGTTATTAAGCAGATAGTACATGTGTAGGATGCCCCATACCCACCACCATCTGGCCACAAAATATGAAATTTATCAAATTTATCATTCCTATTATCTGAAAACTTGTTTCAGTTCTTTAGTGTTAAGATCCTAGGAGGTCCTTTGTGCCTGGTTGGCACCTACTCTTTGTTTCTTCCTTCCTGAGACCATCTTTTCACAAACTCATTTCTTCTGGATATTCTTGGCAGGTTTAGTTGACAAGCATGTGTATCTTCACCGATGATGCCATATAAATTTGCTTACATAATATGTATTAAAATTTTCTAAAGCCACTTAATATTACTTGCAACACATTCTGATCAAGAAACATTAAGTTTAATATATTTGAATATGGAGACAATGTAGCTGTCACCTCTCAAATGTTATTTGATTTCCTGCTGGAAAATTCCAGTTTCCTTTGAAAGCACTTAGCTTTTGAGTTCCTCTTTGAAGCTATGCTTACTCTACAGATGCCTTCTCCCTTCTGAGTAAAATGCTTGATATACACACCCATCAGTACAGTAGTTGTGCAGTACTGAGTTGTGTTACTGCTTTCCCTTACATTGTAACATCTGACCTTTCTGCCTCTTGTCTCCTGGAATCACAGGATGTACATCAACACAACTTTGCAATGGCAAACTGAGATCATTTAGCCAACATGCAGAGATCTGGACACATAGATACTTTCCTTGGGCATATTTCAAGAAATTGGCAATATTCTAACCCAAGAATATACAGACACATAAGGAAAAAAAATAATGAGGACCATAATAAAGGCAGAGGTTGAAGCTTAGGTGAGTTCAGTTCCTTGCACAGTAACAAGGACACATCAGCTTCAGGTCTTCCAGAAGCCATGCTCTTTTGTTTTAGTGTCATTTTTCTGGTTTATCAGTTCTTGTTTGGGTCTCCTTTGGTTAGCAACTAGTTATTTGCAGGAAATCTGATTTATTGAGATTAATCACTAATATACTGCTTCCTAGTAATTCCTTTTGATTGTTAATAGATAACATCCCATGTTATGGACACTTATTGGACTCCTGCTGGTGCAACACACAAGAGAGTAAAATGTGAATTTAAACCACCAGAGATTCACAATTTAGACTGATATAAATTCTACACATTTTCTAAAAAGTCCAAGGCAGTTGTACTGGCTAGTTTTGTGTAAATTTGACACAGGCTGGAGTTATCACAGAGAAAGGAGCTTCAGTTGGGGAAATGCCTCTACGAGATCCAGCTGTAAGGAATTTTCTCAATTAGTGATCAAGGTGGGAAGCCCCCTTGTGGGTGGGACCACCTCTGGGCTGGTAGTCTTGGTTCTATAAGAGAGCAGGCTGAGCAAGCCAGTGGAAGCAAGCCAGTAAAGAACATCCCTCCATGGCTTCTGCATCAGCTTCTGCTTCCTGACCTGCTTGAGTTCCAGTCCTGACTTCCTTTGGTTATGAACAGCAATGTGGAAAGTGTAAGCTGAATAAACCCTTTTCTCAGTAATTTGCTTCTTGGTAATGATGTTTGTGCAGGAATAGAAACCCTGACTAAGAAATATATATCTATCTATATCTATATCTATATCTATATCATCTATATCTATATCTATATCTATATCTATATCTATATCTATATCTATATCTATATCTATATCTATATCTATATCTATATCTATATCTATATCTATATCNTATCTATATCTATATCTATATCTATATCTATATCTATATCTATATCTATATCTATATCTATATCTATATCTATATCTATATCTATATCTATATCAGGGGAAGTAAAGGCAGTAAATGGCATTCTAAGGAGTGGTTGTCAGACAGGGCCATAAATAGACTAAATTATTAGTGAGATCCTGGAAAAACAGAAGCATATTTTTGTAGGCAGAGATTAAATGCTGAAATTTCATAAAATCAGCATTATCACTGTTTATTCAGTTCTGTCATTCACTTTTCATTCATAAAAGTTTTTTATACTCATTCTATGGTTGTGAAATCTCCAGAGAGTTCAAACTTACTAGAATGCTACAGCAATTAAAATCATATAATTAGCATAAGATTAAACATGTACATATCAGTAGAATAAATGGAAAGTCCAGAAATATATCCTGAGACATATGATCAAGGCTGAACTTAAAAAAGAGCCAACCACACCACAATTTATATAGCAATTCACTGCTATAGAGGTATAGATTAAATAGGAGAGAAATTAATATCAACACTTGCTTCATACTTAATGAAAGTTTTAAGTTGAATTATATAATATATTTGAATGTAAAAACTTACAAGAGCTTACTAGGTAGTAGAAAATAAAATCTTTGGAAATGTAGTTTAGGTAAAGGCTTTTTACAAAATGCTTTACAAGCATTTACCATAAAAGAAACGCCAAGATACCGTTGTTTAGGGTACACGCAAAACAATGTGCCTCTCTCAATTTGTCTATATCTTTGTATTTGAAACACCTGAACACATTCTTTTCCAAAACACAACTCTGTAGGTATGTTGAGATCAAAATTTGAGATGCAAGAAACTGTAATAGGCTAGATTTAACCACAGTCATCAGTTTTCTATTTAGATTTATTTTTAGTTCTCTCTTTGTCTTTCTCTGTTTCTCTTTCCCATGTGTGTATCTGTCTGTCTGTATATCCGGTCTGTCTGTCTTCTATCATTTATCTTCCTCTAGAATTCAGAATAGAGCATTGTATACTTTGGATCTGAAAGTACAAGTGTTTTTAAGCCTCCTGAGCAGGGAGGGTATTAGCAATCAAGCTCAGGGCCTTTGTAAGAGCAGCAAATGCTCCTGCCTTAGTTAGGGCTATACTGATGTGAGGAGGTATCATGACCAACTCTTATAAAAGGAAACATTTAACTGGGGCTGCCTTACAGTTTCAGAGGTTTGACCCATTACCATCATGGTGGGAAACATGATGACATGCAGGCAGACATGGTATTGGAGAAGAAATAGAAAGTTCTACATCTTGATCTGCAGGCAGCAAAGAGAGATTGTTACACTGGGCATAGTTTGAACACAGGAGACCTCAAATACCTCCCCCGAAAAGACCACAGGTACACTATAAGGCCATACCACCTAATAGTGCCACTTCCTAAGGGCCACACATTCAAACACGTGAGTCTATGAGGGGCACAACTATTCAAACCACCACAGCTCTTAATCACTAATTATCTCTCCAACCCCTAACCAGAAAAATTCTTAAAAGCAGGAGATATGATTAAACTAGTCATGAGAGGTTGATGGACACCAGGAACTGAGTAGGAGATGGGAATCAGGCATGGGAAGAAGGAGGGTGAGAGGCCTGGGAGTGAGAATAGAGAATGTCAGGGGTAGAGGGGGGCATCTCTGGTGACTAGCTGGAGACATGGAACGGAAGCAGATATGGGGAGGCTATGGAGGGGATCCTAGCTTAGATTCCTACCAGAGGGCGATATGGAGACTGAAATGGCCAACTCTATAGCCAGGCAGGACTTCCAGAAAAGGGTGGAGGACATCAATCCTCCCACAAAACCTTCAACACAAAATCTGTCTTGCCTACAAGATATGTAGGGATAAAGATGGAGCCGAGACTGAGAGAACAGCAAACCAATGATTGCTTTTAGGAAAGTGAAAAGGAAGAGATTTTACCATTCAAACATTACTCATTTACTAGATTCACTTACTAGATTTAAATTCCAAGTTGTTGCTTAGCATACGAAGCAAATGAAACCATTAGTTCTCATTGTTTAAAGTTTCAAACATCCCAATATCTATTAGCTGCTCAGTGAGTACAAAAAGGATTATATACCTATACAAGAAAACACTACTCAGCAATTAAAAGGAATAAACTATGTACAATCCCATGGATGACTCTCAGAAACAAGGCAGAAATAATGAAATGTCAAAGGTTTCATATTTCATGATTGTATTATACAAAATATCAGAGGAGATAAATAAATCTATAGTAACATGAGTCACATCGATGATTTCCTGGGATCTGAAGACGGTCTAATTACCCAAATCAATTCATCAGCACCATAATTCATATTTGGTCAATAATAGACACAATCGTTTAAATAGCATGATGATAGTAATGGGTGATTGTTAGCAATTCTGTGTTTCTTTTGTTCTTTCAGGAATAAAGAACCCTCAGTGTTTTAATTTATGCAGCACTTGGCTATTTCGAGTTTTTTATACCTATTTGAAATTGTTGAATTCATTGCCTGCCTCCTCTTTCAGTGTTAGGACTATTTGTGTTTGAGAAAAATTTCACAATGTCCTATTTTTAGCCTTAAATACATAGATTGATCCTATCATCACTCTTGCTTTCTCTTTGTGACTTCTGTTTTAGTGTCAAAGTGGGTTCTTTATTGGCTGAGTGGATGTCTTGGTTAAAGTGCTTGCTGTGCATGCATAGTGACATGATTTTGGATCCCAAATATTCACATAAAATCTGGGCATGGTTATTAGTCCCTGAAACCCTAGAACTAAGGGTACATGTTAAAGATGTGTGGATCACTAGGTCTCACTGGCCATGTTTCATGTTCAATGAAAGACCTTTTCTCAACAAATTTAATAGATAGTCATAAAGCAAGATACTTGGTGAACCTCTGGCCTTCACACTCATAGGCAAATAAACCTACACACACACACACACACACACACACACACACACACACACACACACACAAACACAGGGGGTTGGTGGGTGGGATGTAAAACCATGCCAGGAAATTTGGTAAGGTAGAACAGGTTGAGACCGAAACTTGTTGGGCACACATGTAAGGCTTAGGTAACTCCTAGCTCCCTGCCAGAATACTTGAAACACATGCCATGCTTGTTACATAAAAGAGACATGACTTGTACTCATGTAGGCCCCAAACAGAGTCCTCCATGCTAATGAGGTACCTAGATGCCTGGAGGGCTTAGCCAATAAATTTCCCTTCCCAAACATTCCTCTCTGCAAATGGTATTTAATCTCAGGCCCACACTGAGAAGTGGAGTATGGTGTTATACATCCATTTTCCACCATGACAATAAACTGGAACCATGGACTGTCTCTTTTCATCGAGATCTGCCGCAAGGAGCCATAAAGAAGACTCTCACCTATATAACCTAATCTCCTCTCTGTGCTCCCAGCCACGGCTGCTACCAAAAATGCCTCCATCAAGCCAAGAACAATCTTCAATTCATCTTGAGACAATCCTGGACTTCCCCTCATCCCTCCCTCCTCTTCCCCCACCCCGGGCTAGATGTTGTCCCCAGCCTTCTCTTCCATGACTCCCAGTGGTGCCTGGATGTTCAAGGATCTGAGAACCCCCAAACCGGAACCAGCTTGAGCTTTCCCACACTAAGACTGCACTTCCTCCCCTCGCTATCCCCGCATTGGTGTTTTGGTGCTTCCCTACAACCTACCACAACCAGGCCCTATGGGATAAGCTCAGTCAAACTCCATTTGTTTCAGGGGTGAACAACCCTACAGGGGGGTGCATAGACTTGTGTTACACAGAGTCCCCTCTCCATTTATCTCTATTCTTTTTGAATTCTTTTCTGACTTTCTTCTTCGAAACATCTCAGGGACCTCCTTTTATTGCTGAACATATTCCCTAGAATTGTCTTATCTGTACCATCAGGAATTGTTCTTTTCAGTACTTTTCTTTGTCTCCTTTATTAGAAAGATAGATTCGGTAGGAAATATGTAAGCTTTATTGTTTTTAAACTTTTATTGACCTAAATTCAGTCTGTATTGGTGGGTTTCATATAGACATTTTCTTTCGAATACACTGTCTACCTTTTATTAATATGCTCAATGACTTCAATGGCCACAGACTATTTCTCTCTTTTTTTTTTAATATTTATTTTATTTATTTAATGTAAGTGCACTGTAGCTGTCTTCAGACACTCCAGAAGAGAGCATCAGATTTCCTTACGGATGGTTGTGAGCCACCATGTGGTTGCTGGGATTTGAATTCAGGACCTTTGGAAGAGCAGTCGACGCTCTTAACCGCTGAGCCATCTCACCAGCCCCACAGACTATTTCTCAACTTTCATTCATTCTATAGTTAGTGGGCTCAACCATATATGGCTTTTAGTAAATTTTCTGAGAACATAAACAGGATTTTAAAAGCCACTTGTCATTTATATCACAAAATTTAAAATGTAATAAAACTTGAAAATATTCACAATATGAAAGCAGATATTTAGACTTCAAATGTGTTCGAAGACACCTATCCTTAAGTATTTACTGAATATCTCTCCTTCAAATACCATAGAGTCAGCACTTAAAAGGCTTCTATTGACTTTTAGTGATATCTTGAAGCCCCCGCAGAGTTTGAAAGTTAGCTACTTACAAGCTAAAGTCATACTGTGACAGAACCCTGAGAATGAAGCTGCAAGTGACAGCTCATGATCCACAGTAACAGAAGGCAGAACAGAGCAAAACGTCTTGCCATAGAGCTTCCAGCACTGGTCCAAGTTCAGGATAGAATCTTTTCAAGCTTATATTCCCCGTATAACTGAGGACTTTGTTTTATTTAGAGATGAATCCCATGGTGTTTCTAAAAGGAATGGTTCCAAGAGCCGAAGAAGCATCAGAAATCCATGGAACAGCTCTTTTCCCCATATTGTTGGATTGATTGGTTAATTATTGTCTGGATATCTCACCTTCAGGTTTTTGTATCAGGAATTCATATAGATAGTCTGGACTTTACAAATGAAAAGACATTAAAATTAATTTTCAATGGACCAGTGTGTTTCTTTGAAATTCTAAATTGCCCAATTCATTGATCTCGTTTGTCTCAGAGCATTTTCTCTCTCATTTTTTTAAAAATTTTTTTATTATTATTTTCTTTAATTACATTTCAAATGCTATCCCGAAAGTTCCCTATACCCCCCCGCCCCCGCTCCCCTACCCACCCACTCCCACTACTTGGCCCAGGCCTTGCCTTGTGCTGGGTCATATAAAGTTTGCAAGACCAAGGGGCCTCTCTTCCCAGTGATGGCCNATTAGGCCATCTTCTGCTACATATGCAGCTAGAGACACAANCTCAGGGGNTACTGGTTAGTTCATATTGTTNTTCCACCTACAGGGTTGCAGACCCCTTCAGCTCCTTGGGTACTTTCTCTAGCTCCTGCATTGGGGACCTTATGTTCCATCCAATAGCTGACTGTGAGCATCCACTTCTGTGTTTGCCAGGCACTGGCATAGCCTCACAAGAGGCCACAATATCAGGGTCCCTTCAGCAGAATCTTGCTGGCATGTGCATTAGTATCTAGGTTTGGTGGCTGATGATGGGATGGATTCCCGGATGGGGTAGTCTCTGGATAGTGCATCCTTTCATCTTAGCTCTAAATTTTGTCTCTGTACCTGTATCCTTTCATGAGTATTTTGTTCCTTATTCTAAGGAGGAATGAAGTATCCACATGATGGTCATCCTTCTTGGTTTTCTTGTGTTTTGCATAATGTATCTTGGGTATTCTAAGTTTCTGGGCTAATATCTGCTTATCAGTGAGTGCATATCTAATGACTTCTTTTGTGATTGGGTTACCTCACTCAGGATGATATCCTCCAGATACGTCCATTTGCCCAAGAATTTCATAAATTCATTGTTTTTAATAGCTGAGTAGTACTCCATTGTGTAAATGTACCACAGTTTTTCTCTTGCTGCAATAAAATACCTAAGACCAGGAATTTTATAGAGAGTAGAATGTTATGTGGCTAGAATTCTGGAGGATTGGGTTTCATTGGTGGTACATGCCACTGGCCTGTACTTAGTGTCTACTGGGGGACGTGTTGCCTATTATAACAAAGCACAGAACTCACATGAGGAGACAGTGTAAGTGCTACTGTGTCTTTCCTCCAATTTCTTACGCTGCTTTTTTTTTTTTTTTTTTTTTGTATTTTCTTGTGTTGTAGTGCCAGGAAAGTGTTAGCAATCCCCTCCCCCCCCCAAAAAAAAAGGAAAAAAAAAAAAAAGAGGAGCAGATCCGATATAACTTACAGCAGGGTCTTTATTCTACTTGCGCTAGCTCAGGCTCTTCAGCTCACCACACAGGAAGGTTTTGGTGGAGAGAGGAGCCCTGGATATCTATCTGGGCAAGGCTTTATAATAAGCAGCAAGCAGGGGGTAATTGTGCAAACACCCAAATGGAAAGCTACTATAGCCTTTAACATAATTGGCTGGTGCTAGAAATCAAACTGTGAACTTGATTTCTATTTCTTTCTGCATTGGTGGTCATTTGGCAGGGGGTGAGCCTAATCTAACCTGGGGGTGCAGATCTGTTGGGGTAATAACCTGGAGACACTGGTCTTGTTTGGGTGTAACCTGGAGAAGCAAGTATTGTTGGGGGGTGTAACATGGAGATGGAGGTATTGTTGGGGGTGAGCCTAGAGACTGAAGCGAGGCTTGGGTTTTGGTGGAGGGCAACTTGGAAACTAATGCTAGCTACCAACCTGTTAGTTTATCTGAGTTCAAACTTAGGTCAGGTTATCTAAAATGGAGTCTGAATTTAAAATATTTAGTTTCTCAGCATCTGCTAAGGTGTTGGTCTGCATCTGCAGATTAGACACAAGTGGCTGTGGCATCTATAGCCCCTTGAAGAACTCAACACTAATATTAAGTAAGTATATTTGTTATTTAAAAGTTGTCTTAAAACCCAACAACCAGAATTAAAGAAACATACTGAATCAATGTCAGCCTATATTTTTTGTAATCAGAAATGTTATTTAGATTTCCCCCATATTTACCTGTCATTTGTCAGAGAGTTGTAGCATCGAAAAACTTTGTGTTAAATAATTTAGCAAACACTAGATAAATAAACCAAAATATCAGAAAGTATGAAGACATCTTGTTTGCTCAAAGAGGGAGATTGTCAGCTTCTAGAATTTTGCAGAAGTGTCAGCTTTAGGTAGGCATGGCTTTAGAGAATCTTTCAACAGAACAATGATAAAAACCTGTAAATGTGAATTATACTCCCTTAAATTTTTAGTATGAAAATAATCCCTACACATATAAAATAGCTTTGAAAGATGCAGCAGGAAATAGATTGAGGTTATCAAAAATGTCCCTTCTCATTTTTTATTGTGTATATATGATGAACATGAATATATATGTAAATGTGTGTGTGTGTGTGTGTGTGTGTGTGTGTGTGTGTGTGTGTTCACTGTGGTGTATAGAGGTCAGAGGACAACCTCAGATGTTGGTCATTTTCTAATTTTTTGAGAAGGTCTCTTATTTTATTATTTGCCATTGTGTTCCCTAGGTTAACTCTTCCATGAGCCTGTAAGGCTTCTCTTTTAATATCCCATTTCACTTTAGGAGCCCTGATTCACAGACACATACTGCTATGGCATCCTTACATGCATTCTGGCCATTTGAATAAAGATCCTCACAGTTGTTCATTAAACACTTTATCCCCTGACTTATCTCTCCAACCTCCAATTTTTAAAAAATACATACACAAATTAACTTAGGAAACATAGTAGAAGATAGTTGGGTTTATTATTATTATTATTATATTATTTTGGTTAAGGTAATTTCATATAACTTTTAATACCAAAAAGCTCAAATGGGTGTTGGAGTTACCAGCAGTGGGAATTTTCTACTTTTCTCTCTTTTTCCTTTTTGTATTAAGCACTGACTCTTTGCTATCAGTCCCCATGTTTTCATTGATTTGTTCCTAAGGCTCTTGTTGCACATGCTTCTTTACACACAGAGGCATTTTTATTTACTTCACATTTTTATCTTTTATTTGCAGTTATCCACATAATCATGGAAATCTATCTGACAGCCTCAAAGCATTTAGACATGCTTTGAATTAAGGATCCCAAATATGGCACTAATCTAAGTTCTTAGTATACCAGACACCAGGAGGATCCTATTTGTTATGGGCAGCATGCTGGTTTTGTTTTTCAAATGTTTGAACTCTGGAGGAAAAAAATGCTAACTTCTTAAATAAAATGGGCAGTAACTGCTGTTTCCATTTGAACAGAGATTTTCCTAATTTAACAGACTTTATTACGTTGGGCTTGAGATTTTTTATTAATGATTTTTTAATGTATGAGATTCAGAGCACAGATGCCATATCTTTAGAACAAGACAAGATTGATAGTATTTATCTCTTAGTAAGGTATGTATTTTAATAATTCGAAGAAGACTAAACAGTAATGTGACATTTCGTACAAAGTTATCAACCTAGTATCTGTCTCTGTCTGTCTGTTGGTCTCTTTGTCCCTATCTCCTCTTCTTCCCCCACTCCAGGGTCTGTCTCTCTTGCAACCCAGGCTCTTTTCAAACTCACCATGTTGCTAAAATGACCCTGAATATCTCATCCTCCTACCTCCAACTCCCAAGTCTTGGGATTATAGTCATGTGTGCCAGGATTTAAAGGTGTTGGGATCAGTCAAACTCCATTTCATGCATGCTAGGCAACAACTCTACTAATTGAGCTCCATCCTCAAATCATAAAATTTCTCTCTTTATCTTTTTGTTCATGCTAGCTACCAAGATGAATATGGAAAGATCATTCAGACAACTCCATGATGATTTATTTTGTGTGTTTTCACACCAGACTTATTTCATGGCTCTGATAAAATAATTATTCTGCAAATTCATAACTATTACCAAGCCTTTATTTTAACAATAACTCTCACCCTTTGCTTTGAATTACAAGAACACTATAATAATTCTTGTTGGCTCTGTTTAGTTGGGAATGATTTCAAGCTGCCTACCACTATACCTTGCAAGATGTTTCCTCTTCACAGGTACATTTCTTTTATTCATGAAATACGTATAGTTCTATAGAGTTGTTATTCTGAATAGTGGCATATCTACTAAAGTCCTGTAATGTATTGGATACCACCCAATGATCTTTTAGAGTGCCTATGTTTGCTTTAAATACAATCATTAAAACTCATGTTGGGTTTCCTTCCTATAAGAAGATGGATAAAAAGTTAATCATACTCTCATATGGGAAAGGGGACCTTAGGGAGGTGACTAATGTTATATGAAGCCCTATGAATGAAGCTGTGGAGACTCCACCAGCAAGGACCTCACCAGCTGCAGCCATTTCAATGTTGAACCTCCCAGACTTTAGGAAGATAAGCCAGAAGAGTCGTTATTCTCCATAAATTGCTCTTTCTGTGGTATTCCAGCTGTAGCAAAAGAATTTGGACTAAACTTCTCGACAGAGAATCTAATTTTAGCTTAAATATCAGTCCCACGGTGATGATGTATATATTTTTCTCCCGTCTCCTGAACCTGTTAATTCAAATAGGCCCTCCACAGAATAACTATATAGAACTTATTCTTAAAACCTTCATAAAAGATGTCATCTGTGCCATTACCTCTGTCTAAATTACTTTTTCTGACACTTACTTTTTACCCTCTTAACACAGCATAAAAAGAATTGCTCAGGAGTCATTCTATACTACTTTCTTACTAGTCTTTTTAACAGTTTATATTAATAATAACTTGACAGCACCTAGAATAACAGAAGATAAGACTGGGCATATTGTGAAGGAGTTTCTACATTGGGTTAACTGAGGCTGTATACAGTATTACATAGGCTATGGTCAGGACTGAATAAAAGGAAGAAACCAATTTGAACACTAACATTCATATATATGCTTCTTTACCATAGATGTAGTAAGACTAGTTACCTCACTCTTCTGTACCCCTGCCTTCTGTGCTATGGTGCAGTATATCATCAAACTAGGAGCCAAGAAAACATCTTTCTTAAATTACATTTCTTAGGTATTTTATCAAATCAATGAGAAAAGTAGGTATCTTATTTTTTCCTTCCTTACATTATGGCTATGTATCATGGACTTTTTTCCAGATGAGCTTGCTTAATTCATACCCTTTTTGATTGACATTTAATCACTATGATTGTGTTGAGCTTGAACCCCTTGCCATTAAGTTAAGAGACTCATGTATAGTTAATATTCAGATCCTTCTTGCTATAACTATTTTTGGAAAAAGAAAGTTAGAGTTTATGGTTTTCTGACTTAAGTTGATGCAGTTACCACACCACTGTCAGCTGCTTCCTCTTCTGTAAGATGAGGACAATACTTGGATCTGCCTTATGTGTTCTTGTCATTATTATATTAGATAGAGGATGATAATGCTTGAAGGAAGTGAAAGCACATTATATTAATATGGCAAAGAACTTGCCCTTGCATGATCATCTACTGAAAAATTTGCTGCATCCTCTGTGCGTTTTCCCACATCATCCTTGAATTAGTAATTGCATGTATGTTGCAAAGCTGAGTTTCAGTATACTGTTCTTTGGAATGTCACACTGAAACTATTTCTATGAGAAACTGACAAAAGTCTTCTTGGCTCGTAATCTTTCCACCTCCTCTTCCAAGTTCACTGAGCAAATAAGACAGGAGCTGTGATCTAGATATATCTGCTGGGGCTCATCATTTTGATTCCTGCATTATATCCAGTAATAGTTTTCTGTGATGGTCTCTATATGCTGTAAGGGAAGGTTTTATTCATGAGGGATAGTAGCTAGACTCATAAGGATGAGATTTTATGTAGTAGGAAATGATACTGGTCTAGCAAAGTGGACATAATAGATTTTTTTTAAAGGTGCATGACCTCATTAGTTTCGGGAAGCTGACTAGATATCTAGAAACAGGTATGATTTCTTTCTTGCTGAGTTAGGTTCAATATGACAGTTGTTGGTTACCACCACCACCTGAGTGCCAATTATCACACTCTTATGTATATTTTCTCATGCTTTTCATTGCTGTGGTTCAAAGATGTTGCAGCTGCATAACAGTACTGATTGTTTCTCTAACCTGGCAGCTTGCATAGTACATTTTCTGGTGCCACAGAAAATACAAGATTGCAGAAAAATGGCTTTCAGGCTGGGTGCAGCTTGAATTATCCAAGTCCCATATTGTGAGTCTATAGTATTTTTGATACCATATTACTTTCAAATATTACCTTCAAACTCTAAGAGACAGCCAAGGCCTATGTCAACTGTCCTTTTTGGGAGTCACTAAGATTAGTAGAATTGCTGTGACTAACCATTTAAAAATTTAAAAGGAAAGCCCTTTTGGGTACCACCCCAACCTGAGGCATCTAGTTCTAGCAGGGGTATGTACATCCTCTCCCATTGAGGTTCGCCCTTGTAATCCAGGTATGGGAAAGAGGATTCAAAGGCAGACAACAGAGATAGAGACAGCTTCAAGGAGGGATTTGTAAGGCTGGGACTGGGAGGAGAGGACGGAGTGGGAGCAAGGGCTGTGATTGGGGTGTAAACTGAATTTAAAAAAATAAATTTTCGGAAAAAAAAAGAAAAAATTTAAAAGGTTTCTTGTGTCTAGTCCTGGGGCTTTTGTTAGTATATAGTTTTTGTGGAGAACATTGTCAATCCCCATAACTACTTAACACTATATATATTGATTAATAATAAGGGAATACAAAGAATACAATGAACTTGAGAAAGGTCAAGGAAACAAATGACCCAATTAAAAATAAAAGGGGGCTGTGGATCTAAACAAAGAATTTTTAATAGAAGAAAAATATGGCTATGAAATACCCAAAAGATGTTCTCCATTCCTAGCTACTAGGGAAAATCAAATTAAGACAACTTTGAGATTTTACCTCACCCTAATCAGAATGGCCAAGATCAATAACACAACTAATAATAGATTCTGATGATATTGTAGAGAAGGAGGAAACCTGAATCACTGTGGGCTTGCAAATTGGTATGACAACTCTGGAAATCACTGTAGAGAATCCTCCAAATATTTGAAAAACTAAATCTACAATATTATCTAGTTATTTTATTTAAAATTATTTTGGAGGGTTTCATATAATATATTTAGATCATATTCTCATGTTTACCTCCTTCTCTACTCCTCCTTGAGTTACTATTACTGTGATTATACTTGTGTGTATGTGTATGTTTATGTGTATGTGTATGTGAGGGAGAGGGAGTGGGAGATCAATTTATGTTCCCCAAATATTCTTGGACATATGGTCTTCCACAAAAAAAAAAAGTGGTTTATTGACTAGGTCTATCCTTTTAGGAAAAACTGTCAAACTGTCTTTCTTCCAGCAGCTAACAATTGTTCATAGCTCCATGGCTTAGGGTGGAATTTTGTGTCCAACTTCCCTCTCTGTCCATGGTGGGACTTGGTCTGGCATGGATTTGCACAAGTTTTGAACATGCTGATGTTACTAGTGTGAGTTCAAAGGTGAAGCTGCTTTGTTCAGAAAATAACTTTGCTCATGTATTAATCTACTACTGCTATCTCTTACACTTTTTCCAGGCCCCCTTCTACAAAGCTCCTTGAGGTTTTGGGGAGTGTCAGCATTTTTTGTCTAGGCCCTGCCCTTCAGTTACCTGGCAACAGCCAGGTGTGGCTGACTCATTATAAAAGGAGCTGCTTGCCCCCTCCTCTTTCTCTTGCCTTCTTGCTCTAGGTCTGGCCTCTCCCTCCTGCTTCACCTCTCTCCCCACTCCCCCCCTTACCCCTCTCAATTCCACTCATGGCCAGCCTCGACCCCCCCCTCTCCCTTTCTCTGTCTCTACTACCCTCTCAACTCCCCTCCCCATGCCCTGAATAAACCATTCTATACTGGTCCCTCAGAGGGAAGGGATGCCTCAGCATGGGCCTGCAGCCCCCAAATGCACCCCTTTCCCTGACACCTGACTACATATCCACCAAACATATTTATCTCTCTATCTTTTTATAATACACAACAGGTAGTATGCAGTGTATATGTTCCCTTTATTGCTAATCATTATTCAGTCTTTTATTCTCTGTACTTTGCCAGTTGTGAGCCACCGAGTTATTCACTATGTACTTACTGTAAATAGAAGCTTCCCAGTTGATATATCTCAGAGATATACACTGCTATATTGGTATAATAACTCATTAGGATTTGTTTAATGCTATGTCCATTTAGCAGCATAATAGTAGTAGGTTCGCCCTAGATCTTATTACTTGAGTAGCCATATGTTTTTAGTGCAATAATGGTGCCAGCTATGAATCTCATCTTTTGGAGCAGAACTTAAATCCATTCAGAAAATGGTTAGTAATTCCCATAATGGTTGTGCTACTATTGCACCAGTGTGCATATCTTCCTGGGTTGTTATGGTGGCTCACATGGGTCATAGCTGCCATATGACTGATTACTTTTCTACTCCAGTAGCATGCACAGTACCTTCTAGCATTATGAAAACTAGTCAGTAGGGGCGAAATTTCTGGGACCATACTAGCTTGATTTATGTGTCTAAAATATTTGCCGAACAAATGATACCCCCAAGCCTGATATTTGGTATGATACCCAATTTATCCTCACAACTTTGGGCAGAGTCAGTGAGGACTGCTATTTTGTAAACTCTATATCTGGTTTGCCAGAATGTGCTGATCTTTCACAATGTGACTCTTACTGGGAATCCACGGGAGCCTTGGTACCCAGTGGTTTCAGTTTTCAGCTCAGATGTTCTCTATCATCTGAGCTGGACATGAGGTTCCTTAGAGAGTTGTCTGCTTCCTTCCTGTTGTCTCTTCTTAAAAATTATCAGCATGATGAATCCATAAAAAAAAATCAACAGAATACAAAGAAGAAAATGCAGGTCCTGGTGGGCAACCAAGAGAAGCATGGCAGAAGTATTTATTAGGAGAACTGGATTTTGAGTCAAAAGATCAAAGTACACAGGTACACATATGAAATGAAAATAAAGTTAAACTCAGTATCATCTATAGAGTATTCCCAGGTCTTCTTGCAACAGTTGCATATAGCTTTGAGGTGAGATTTTCTAAGATGCTGTGCCATGTTAGTCCTAGGTGTTGAACATTAGTAGGGCCAGGTAGAAACAGCTTTAGGTTAAGGCAATGATTGATGCTCAGTGTCCCAAAACAAGGTCACTGAATGACTAGGTTGACAATGACAAAACACAACAAATCAGCAAAATGGAATGACAGTAAAATGTTCCTCTTTAAGTAGTTTTAATAGGATTGATACCAAACTGTAGAACAAAGCTTTAATAGCCTTAATAAGGCATTCAATTTGCTGAATGTGAAATAAATTTATGTATACTTTGGAGACTCAGTAAATTGGTAAATTCAGCAAATTAGTTCTACTGCTGTGAAAAGTCTTTGATCACCAGCAGGTTTGTGAATTTAGTCTCCAGGAGGATATAGAACATGTGCTTCCTGTTTAATGTTGTTTTCTTAATACTCAGCAGTGTGTCTCTAACATAATTAATTGAATAAATCTTCATTGAATAAATTAATAAATGTGTGTATATAAGATTGTGGATTGAACAGAAACAAATTGTAATGTGAACGTTGATTATACTAATTTTTCAAGATTCTTGAAGTTTTGGTTAGTGTTTTCATTTTGTCATAGTGTTTATAAGACTGTGTGATCTGTGCTTGAATTAAATGACAGATGGCCCCTTGGAAGAATGTGCAAATATACTGGTTTTTTAGTTTAACTAAATTTGGCCATGGCTAACATTATCTTTGTAATTTCAATCTAACACTATCATTTGACTCGCAAACCAGATGTAAGTTCCTTAAAATTAAAGAAAAATTATCAACTTTAATATACTTGTTTGATACATTTACTCAGTTGGCTTAATGGTTTAATCAGCAGGTGAAAAAAATTAAATTTTACTATGATGTTTCATAATTTGTTTCATTTTAATGTGAAAGACAGATTTTTTTGCCTAGAATTCTTAAAATGTACCAAATTCAAACACAGTAACTATAATTAATGACACAATTATGTCTGTTACCAAGAGAAATTGTGTGATCCAGAGAGTGTGCTATATTTTAGATAATAAAAGGAGATTTCACCCTAAAGAAAGGAGTTGAATAATGTAGTGCCTTATTGACTTATTTTCCATAAGATCTAATTAAACTAGCCATGAAGCATGAGAATATCATTTCCTATATCTCACCTCTCTGTAAAGTCAAACATGCTTTATCTAATTGCCTCGTTTAGACAAAGAGATGGTTCATTATGACACAAATGGATGCCTGATTGTCTCAATGTTTTGAGATACAGGTTTTATTAGACAAATCCTAGAATCCCTTTTTCTATCAGCATAGATTCTTGACTTTGATATTTCATAAACAATTATATACAAAGTGTGAAATAAATGTTAGAAATATAATGTGTGGGACAGTGAACAGTAGAAGTCACAAGGATGAGAACTACCAAGAAAGCGTAGACAAATTTTTCATTATGGCCACCAATACTTGCTCAGATCCCCCTCTTTTGATTTTCTTCATTGGTTTTAATTTGCGGATCTAGCTTTTAGTGAAAAATTTTGTCACTGGATATAAATATCAGTGAAGAAAAATGCCTATTAGTATCATGCCCAGTTTAAGATTATCTTATGGTCTCAGTATTTTGCATCTTACTTATTATAATATATGACTATATAAAATATGAAATGCAATATAAACATACATTATATGTTTATATAATGTATGTATGTATTAATGCTATGTAATTTATATCACATAATGAATATTAACAATATATCATGAATTATTATTACACATTGGTATAGTCATGTATTTGTGTATGGTACATGTCAATAGTTATATATTATTCATATTATACACATATAGGTATATCTAAATTTATAGCAGAAAAATAATTTAAATAAAAGTTTCTATTGTCACTTTGTAAGAGGTCTGCTTTTAATAATGCAGTACTTGATACATTCATGAAAGAGACCTTCATGAATTAGTAGAAATAGGCCAAGGTTCACATATGAAATAGATTTCAGTTAAATTCTTATTTTTACCTCTTTCCTAGATGGAGCACACTTTGCAGGAGATAAGTTCTTTGCTGTTGTCTCTTACAGGCAAGAGGCAGTAAGCCCTTTTTAAAAAAATATTTATTTATTTATTATTTTATTTATTTACATCCCATTCCCTGGGGAGCTCCCAGAAACTGAGCCATCACCCAGGAGCATACATAGCTTGGCCCCTGGTATATATGTAGCAGTAAGTCCTTCTTGAGGCTTTGGAAGCACCATTTGTCTATTTACTAACTATCTCAGAAATCCTAAGTATCACGTTGGCTTCTGAGTATTTATTCATTTTGACCTTGATATTGCCTCTTATTCAGTTCTTACTGGGAAATTTACCTGCTAATTTTATAAGGTTATGGTACAGTGCTATTTCAATGAAAGCAACTGATTGGAAAGGCTGATATAAAGCAGGTAGAACCATTTTCTTTTCATTGCCAGAAAATATTACAAGTTTACCCTTGTGATATAGACAGTATATGAGCATGCAACTGTGACTATATTTGTGCATATATGCCTGTATATATCTATGTACATGATATGTGTATGAGTTTGTCTAGGAAAGAGAGCATTCCTTTTTTTTTTTTACATTAGATATTGTCTTTATTTACATTTCAAATGTTATCCACTTTCCTGATTTCCCCTCCAGAAACCCCTTATCCCATACCTGCCCTGCTTCTATGACAGTGTTCCCTCAACAATCTACCCAATCACCCACTCCTGTCCTGGAATTCCCCTACACTGGAGCATCAAGCCTTCACAGGATCAAGGGCCTCTCCTCCCATGATGTCTGACAAGGCCATCCTCTGTTACATATGTGGCTGGAGCCATGGGTCCCTCCGTGTGTACTCTTTGGTTGATGGTTTAGTCCCTGCGAGCTCTAGGGTGTCTGGTTGATTGATATTGTTGTTCTTCTTATGGGGTTGCAAACCCCTTCAGCTCCTTTGGTCCTTTCTCTATCTCCTCTACTGGGGACCCAGTGCTCAGTCCAATATGTGGCTGCCAGTATCCACGTCTGTATTCGTCATGCTCTGGCAGAGCATCCCAGGAGACAGCTATATCAGACTTCTCACCATGCACGTGTGGGTATTTTGTTTCCCCTTCTAAGAAGGACCCAAGTATCCACACTTTTGTCTTCCTTCTTGAGCTTCATTTGGTCTGTGAATTGTATCTTGGGTATTCTAATATCTACTTGCCAGTGATTGCATACCATGTGAGTTCTTTTGTGATTGGATTACCTCACTCAGGATATTTTGTAGTTCCATCCATTTGCCTAAGAATTTCATGAAGTTATTATTTTTAATAGCTGAGTAGTACTCCATTGTGTAATTGTACCACATTTTCTGTATCCATTCCTCTGTTGAAGGACAAAGCTAAGAGAACATTCTTTGGTGATAAACTTTGTTCACTTTCTCAGTCCATCCCCCATTATAGTATTTTGTCAAACTATATTATCATTTTATGTACTTATTGATTAAAACTCTTATTCATGTTTCTTAGTCTTCATTATTTCTGATTACAATTGGTCATCTTTGAGATTGGTTCTTTTTAGGTTGAATCAGTGAAGGCACTTTCATATCCCTGTTTTTTATATTTTACTGTGAACAGTTTATAACTAATTTATCATTCATTAAAATTTATAAAATATTGGTTTTATTGACTGTTTCCCCTATTAAACTCTTAAACCTTAAAAACCAATGGTCTTTCCATTTTTCTGTATCTCCAACCCATCATTCAGTGTGCTCCAATGAAATGATCTGTTCACAGTGAGATGTTCAATAAATGCTATTTTAACTATTAAATGAATTTCAGCTGACAGAAAACCAGAAGAGGAAATAGATTAGATTTATTTGCACTGTAACAACAAACTGTTAAGTGGAAAATCTTACAATAAACGTTCTCAGCATAGGAGTAATGTTTGTTTAAATACCTTGCATCCTGTGTGATAGTTGTTCTTTTGCACTTCAACTTGCTTCAGTTGTATGCTATTCTTTGCTTACACCTCAAGGGGTGAGATAATGCAGATGAGGTAGAGGTTGAAAGTAAAAATCTCCAATTCCTTTAGAGTTTCACTTCATCACATAGATTTCTTTGCCAACGACTCCATAGGCTATCTAATCATTATCACTGCATTAAAATTGAGAGATACTCTAGGGATAGTGCATTTGAACATTAATATTTTTTTCTGATTTCTTTTTGAGATTAAAATTACATCATTTTCTTTTCCTCTTCTGCCTTCTAAACCTTTCTATATATTCTTCCTTGTTCCTTTTCAAATCTGTGTCCTCTTTTCTCATTAATTGTTGTTACATACATACATGTATATGTATATACATAAATATATCTAAATATGTCCTGCAGAACAGTCTGAATAATATTACTCATACATGTATTACTCATATATGTTTTGGATACTTGGTACCGGATAACCAATTATTATATGTCTGTCTGTGGAAGACTATCCCACTTTCAGCATTCCTTGGTTACCTGTAGTTCATTGTGTCAGGTTTAAGTCTCATGGACTTATCTCTGTTAACTTTGAATATCTGTTTTTTTTCCTTGCTTAGTTCATATTTAGGAAGTGATGTTGGTGTGACTTCTGAAATTACTAGGAGACACAATCTCACTGGAAATTCCATGATCCGATGGCTGCTACACTCTTCCACAGTGTTCTATGGGCTTTGGGCATGAGAGTAATTTGTAGATATATCCATTGGGACTGAGTTTTGTAACTCTATATTTTGTTTGATTGTGGTTTTCTGTATTGGTCTCCATGAAATGCGAAGAAATTTTCTTCATGAGGGCTGAGGACTTCACTTACCTCGAGAAAAAATGACAATTATTTAGGATGTAATTATGGATTATGCTAATTTAATAAAATTGTGATTGCTTACTTCTTTGGAAGCTTGCATGGTGCCCTCTGGTACCATGACAGGTAGTCTTCAGGGATGAAGCATTCAGGTCAATTTCAGCAATAGGGATTTACAGTCTATCTCTGATGGGCATCCAAGGATAATTGCAATAGGCTGTCTATTTTGGGAGACTCTTGGACAATCATGAACAACAAACTCAAAAGAGGGTTTCTCATGGCTGATACTTGAAACCTAACCAACTACTTCAGGTATTTATTAGGTGATCTTTGGATTTTGGAAGGAATCTTATTGGCCAAAATCAGGAAATTTCACTTAAAATATTTGTAGTTTTATACAAAGAATTATATACATTATAGGTTTTGTTCAAGATAAATATTAGTAGCATGGTTCTTCTATACTTGCTTCCCTCTATTTTGCCTAAAGAGAAACTCTATCCAATTGCATTAGTTTTATAAGGTTCTTTATGAAAAATATATACTTTTTGAATTATAAACATCAAAATTTATTCTCTCAAAATTCTGTAGGTCAGAAGTCCTAGTTCAATATGTCAACAGTCATTTTCTTGGTGGAGCCTCTAGAAGAGAGTCCCATCTCATGTTTTTAGTTTCTCTTGGATACTGACTTTAGTTAGCTTGATGGTACATTGCCTGTATATTGTCTCTGTCTTCATCTAAACTTCTTGGTTTCTTACTGTGTCCTACTCTTGTCTGTTATATGCTGACATACCACTAGATTCTATTCATACTCTAAATTCTGGATGATTTGATTATGAGATACTTGACAAAATTCAATTATAAAGAAACTGTTAAAATAAAGTTTCCAGAGAAAGTTCTGCAAGGACATATCTGTGGGCATGTGCCATTTCACCCACAGTCACTACCTCTCCAAAACGTCTGTGCTAGGCAGTGGAAGATCACATTAGCATCTGTTTCTTGTACTAAAAATGAGCACTGCTGCAGACTTTCTGTGTGTTGTATTCAGGGTATAAACAGCAGCATGAAGAAGCATCATTGATCTTATATGAGCACTACTTTGGGTATGATTCACGTTCTCCATTGTAAAATATTTTGCTATGGTCTGGATGTTTGTTTCTCTGACTTTTCTCAACCTGTAAATTCACATTTACCACGAATGTCATTATGTCAAGAAATTGGACTTTTAAAAAGGTGATTATATCAGTTCCAAGTTAGGAACCCCTAGATTCTTTGTCTGAAGTTCATTGTGTCTTCAGCAGTAGGGACTTACTTTTACCCCTGAGAGGTAACAAAGGGGAACAGCAGAAGATGCTGTGTTTTGGGAGCTTTTTAGACAGCTCTGGCTGGAAGACTGTGCCTCCTAGTAGCATCAGAAGCTACACCTATAAAATCTGATCAACATGACCACTCAAATGTGACACAATCAAGGATATCAACAAACACACAAAACTGTATTTGGAAAAGTCCATTCTATTTCAACCCCATACAAAGACCCATAGGCAACTAGTTAAAGCTAAGAGTAGAGGTGGCCTTCCCCAGGAAAGAGCAGACAAATTTGTTCTCTAGCACCAAATGGTCAGCTATGAAAATATACATACATACAAGTAGCATTGTATAGTTTATATTTTGGAACATACATACATGTACAAATTCATGTATGCATGCAGTAACAGTTTAGCAAAAAGAAGTTCATGAATTTGAAGAAGAAGAAAAAGGAATTATGGCAGCATTTGGAGGGAGGAAAGGTAACGTAGACATCTTGTAATTAAAATATAATCTAAAAAAAAATGCCCAAAAAAGTAATTAGATTATAACAATGAAACTGTCATAAAAAAGGGCCCTTAGAGTTGTCCTGTTCCATTCCACCATGTGAAGACACACCAAAGTGACACCTACTAAATGATTGTAGACTTATCCAGGCACTGGATTCATCAGTACTATGATTTTGGACATGCCAGACTATGAGATATGCATTTCTGTCTCTTAAATGCTATCTTGATATAGTATGTTGTCATAGAAAGTTGAATGAACTAAGATACATCCACAATTAGAAGCAAAGAAGTACATAATAAAATGGTTGATAGTCAATCCTATGAGATGCTTCTAGGTCCATTCTAAACTACTTGGCTCAATTATGTTCATAGACATATTTCTTCCCAGAAAAAAATCAATAGCTATTTCACTTTCTTCCATATTACCCATGTACTTTCTTTCTATGTATAAAATATAAGATTGAATTTTCTAAAATATTTATGTTCATGAAAATCAGAATCTCTACTCCATAGACACACATCCAAAGACACTTAGGCAGATGTTGGCATCAGAAATACTACTAGTGTAACTTAGCATGAAAGTGTACTGAAGGTACCAGGGTTTAGATAGAATGTCTGCTACCGGGAAATAAAGGTATTTCTCACAAGCTGCTTTCTACCACCTAGTGGGAAATAAAAGTTGAGAGTTGAGAGAGAAAATTGAGCAAATAAGTTTTTTGGCTTTAATCCTGTTCTCTTTTGCTACAGATTACTACCTGCTTATTTCATTCTTTTAAAACTTTAATCTCTCCTGGTGGTGATGGTGGAGCCATTCTGGAGGCAGAAGCAGGTGGCCTTTTGAGTTCAAGGCCAGACTGGTCTACAGAGCATGTTCCAGGACAGCCAGAGCCACCCAGAAGAAACTCTGTTTCAAAAACCCCAAAAGCTTACAAAAAAATACAATTTTTATTTATTTTGTGTGTGTATATATATGTGAATGCATGCATGTGCATATGTGTGTGATGTTAGTATGTGCATGGATGTACTAAGGCTCCTGTGTGGTATTCAGAGTATGTACTTCCACTGTCAGTTCTAGTGATCAAATTCAAGTATCAGGTGTGTATGACAGGCACTTCTTCGCCCATAGTTCTTTTTATATAATTGTGGTTTTCAATTCTATATATATGTGCCACCAGATTTGCTTTGACAGGGCAGCTAGTGAGGTACAAGTTTCTGATAGTAAAAGTCTAACCAGAATCTCATCTATACCCCTTTCTATATGGTTTTGAATACAATTCTGTTTATATTGTTCATCGTAATTGCCTTAGGCTTTTAGTGTATAGTCTATCGATGCTTTAAGTGTAGAGTCTTTTGATGCTTTTAGTGTGCAGTCTATCGATGCTTTGGGGGTACAGTCTATCAATTATTTAAGTGTATAGTCTATCAATGCTTTCAATGTACAGATTATCACTGATTTCAGTATACAGTGCCTGGATGCTTTCAGTATACAGTCTATCAATTTCAGTGTACAGTCTACCAATGCTTTCAGTGTACAGACTATCAATGCCTATGAATCCCAACATTGCATACCATATCTTAGTCTGTTATTGGCTCTCAAATATTCTCATAATTCTGTTGTTTAAAGAAGAGACTCAGAAAACACAGGCACCCAAATTATGCTGAGTTATTTCATATATGTTCTACTGCCACTTAGCACTTTCACATCCAAATTGTTTGATAAATCTTTTTGAGCAACAGACTTAACAAGTCTCCTTAAAGAACACAGGCCCTTTTAGACAAGCACTCAGCAACCACACATTGAGCTAATTGAAGATAAGTATGAAAAAAGGCTTATTTTAAAGAAGTACTAATATTATCTCTCTCTGTCAAAAATTAATTGCAATGGTCAGTTGAATTTATCAGTAGCTCCTCGTTGGAATGTATATTTCTTTCACAGGGGCTGGATTCCTTCCATTTTCACATCTGGTTTTGGGAACTCTTCCCTTAATCACAGGGCTATTTGACCTGAGTATTATGCTGCTGGAGATAAATCCAATTTTACTCCAGAGTGCAGAAAGATAAGGATGACAACTGCTAAGACAGTTGATGTGCCAGATGCTATAGGAGGAAAGTGCAGTAGAAACTCACCTTACCTGACATTTTAGGGAAGCAATCTCTGGATAAATGACTTGGTTTTCTACTTTAAAGTTTTTTGAGATGATAATATGATATTCTTTCCTCCCTCCAAAACCTCTCATATATGCCTCCATGCCCTCTTTCTAACACATGGTCTCCTCTTTTATTAGTTATTATTACATGCATATATATATATATATATATATATATATATATATATATATTTCTATATATAACCTTAATCTGCATAATGTTTTGTATTTATGTGTTAGGGTTGACTATTTGACATTGGACAAGTTATTGGTAAGTTCTTCCATGGGAATTTGCTATGATACTGTGTCTCCTAGTGATATCAGAAGCTGTACCCATTCAGTCTCACCATGATCTCCCAAACATAAGCTAAACAAGGATGATACCAATGAACACACTAAAGATGATAAATGGCTCTTAAGAATTGTAAAGATATGGCTAAAATAGTGCAGAAAAGTATGGATAAGTCTATGGGTGTCTTTGCTAGAATAGTGTATGGAAAGTTGACAATATGATATAGCTGGTTTAAGGAGCAGGAGGAACATCAGCTGGATATAAAAGCACAGACAAGGAGGTCATATGTGGCAAACAGCATATAACTTGTGAAAACTATGTTGAGTTTAGCAACAGAAAGTCACCAGATTACATCAACGAATGTAGCATCCACTGCTTCCTACTTGATCTAAGCCTTAAATCTCACTACTGCTTCCAGGCTCGTGTTCTCTTGTTGCTCAGCTACCTTGCCTGTGAAGTTTTGTACTCCACCATGTCTTACTCAGTTGCTTTTTGAGTCACCAATTTGGGAAATTTTTATTTCTTGAGTTCTTGACTAAGAAGTTAGTTTTCATCTTTTGGTGGGAAAAAAATGGAGAATTTTGTGCATGTTTTCTTGTGAGGCCATGCAGGCACTTTCTTCTTGTGCTCCTCAAGAGCTCTATTGTCCTATTGCTTTTCATCCTCTGTTATATTTCCTCTACTGTTTATATTAGCCTACTTGGATTGTATCCTAAGCAAACTATCTTCAGATGAACCCTGATCTCCAAGTTTTTTCTTTAAAATACAAAGTGAATAAAAAAATACATTTTTGTAAAAAAAGAAGACAGGACATGTATTGAAGCATTTTGCAAATTGCAAAGAACAAGAAAAAGCATTCTCTTTGATAAAAAAAAAAGAACTCAAATTAATTATACTGAAAGGTGACTCTGACAGTAGAGATCTAATTAGACCATGCATTAGTCACATGACAACAGAAATAATTGCTATTGGTGGTTCATGCGATAGATACAGATGACCCTAGAATGTTACACCATCATAACAACTCAGTTTTCCTCACTGGTCTATTGTGTTTAGATGAATACTGAAGAAAAGCATTGAAGTATGTGATAACTCTTATGCTTTAATATATTATGGAAATAGTAATTGTATCAATTTTAGGGATGTCTGAATCATGTTTTTCCCTAAAAATCTTAAAATAAGAAAACAACAGGCCCAGATAAATCATTCAGTATATGTTTTGAAAACTGAGTTTGTAAGTCATAGAAAAGACTGAATTAAATTTTTTAAATGAGATTTTAAAATTTAAGAGATGTAGTATACAACCTAAGAGCTCTCTTATGAAAAGTGTACAGCTTTGATAATATAAGGTTGATACACTGAGCTCTGGAATGGATTTTGAATATACACATTATAGCTTTGAGTCCTTTTGACCCCTAAAAGCTCATGAACATCTATGTAGGCAAATGCCATTCTATTACTCTTGATAAAGATGAGTAGCCACCCACTATTAAATACCATTTCAAAGACTCTGATTACATCTCCATAGTTACTACTATGTCACTATTGAGTTGGTAATTTAATAGGCCTTACATAATACTCATCTGCATCTATGGAGTTCATTTAGAAGACAATTCTGGAATGGAGTAAATGTAGACATGTTAGATTGATTTATTCATCACAATGAGAAATGACAGTTGACTATAGTTTGTAGCAACCCACAAAATAATTTCTTCATAAAAATTCAGGAAACCTTTATGGAGTGGGTAATCTGTAGTATTGGAAACTTGGATGTGTTTTTTTGTAGATTGTCTTTAAACAGAAATGTTGACATGATTATATGTTTTATAGTGTCACTGAACATTTATTTCAAATCCATTGTTTCCAGATTATTCACAGAAGAAAACTTAAAGCACCAGAACATGACAGCATACATTGCTGCTTTGTCCAAGTTCATATTAACTATAATGTGTTTCTCCACCTTAGCATTTATTGGACCTTAAATAGCCCCCTTAATATTCTTTAGAACATTATGTTTGGTTACTATATTGATGATGTCGTTTTAATAGATATGGAGGAGAAATAGTTCTAATGAGTGACAGGAAGTGGAAGACACATTATAAAAAACGATATTTGGCTTACCGGCCTTGATGGTGTTCTGGAGAGTTCTTTCACTGTAATGCTGCTATACCTATTTGCTACCCTTTGCTGACATTGAAACACACAGGTTCATTGGATTTGCATTTTTGGCTGAAGACAAATGGCTGTCCTGGAACTATTCAGGCTTTTATTGTTAGATTGGATCGGTTGAAACATGTGAACTGAGAAGCTACCAGGTCTCCAAGCTCTCCAGTCATTGACTGATGTCCCAGATCACATGTGGAGTTTGGTACACATCTACTACTTCTCATGTCTGTTTTCCTAGTAGATCTTGAAATCAATGAGGACGAAATTCAGGACCATGTCTTAGATTATGCTATACCCATGTCTAGCACATTATTCATATCATTGCAGTAAAACTGAGAGAGATATTTAAAAAATTAATAAATTCTTTTGAGAAAAGAAATCAAACTTAACTTCTAACTCCACTTAGTAAATTGATAACAAAGGAATCCATTAATCAAAGAATTAAAGAGAGGAATGGGAAGACAGACCAAGGTATCATTAATACAATAAGTATCAGCATCTTCACAGATTATATGCTTTAGTGATTTAAATTTGAGTTACAGAGAATGCATCAATATTTCATTAAAGGGGATGTGATACCCAGGGAGGGCTTCTCCTTCTCAGAGGAGAAGGGGAGGGATGAATTGTAGGAGGAGCTGCAAGAGGAGGGGCTAGAAGGACAGGGTGATATTGGGATGGAAAGTGAATACATAAATAAATAATTTTTTAAAAACAGAAGAAAGAAAACATTTACCCTTTGAGTCATTTAACCAAGAGTGAACCCTGATTTGAGTTTTCTATTTCATACAACCAGTGTGCTCCCTGTGTGTGTGTGTGTGTGTGTGTGTGTGTGTGTGTGTGTGTCTCCCTGACAAAGGGTTTCGCTCTATGTTTATTGACCAGCATAGAAAGCACCACAGGAAAGAAGGTATGGGACACTTCACAGAATCTTTAACAGAGATTTACAAGGCATTAAGTTGCTAGCTACAACTGATCACACCTGTCCCAGGCAACAAAGATCATTGTTTATTAATCAATAACTATAAAAGTCTGCTTTCAACACTGATGGTAGATTTTTAGAAAGTTGCTTTCAGCCTCTGTATTTTTCTTTTTATTTTAGCAAATGACACACATGAATTACTCTGGGTCAGTGGAATGTAACTGTATGTAACGTAGTATTGCAGCTATGCATTACCTTAGGCTGTAAAAGTTGATGGTATGGAGAATTCAAGACAAGTAAAGGAGACTATTATACTTTTCTCTTAAAGGCAGGTTAAACAAAAAGTTGGAATACACAATAGAATAACAGCTTTAAGTGGCCTCAAGGTGTGTTACAAAGTTTAGCTGGCATGTTCAGCAAAAGTTTCATTCTCTTAGAGTGGAGAACACATTTTTATATTATGGTATTGCCACAATCATTTGTAATAAACTTATGGATAGCAGCAGGAGAGAATCTTCTATAATGACATGATGATGTCCAACAATAATGGACTTAAGATCAGGTCCAAAAAGGACATTCAGGGTGTCAAGCCAGATAAAAGCAATTACAGGACAGTTTAACAAGTCTTCAGTGGCAGAAAACAGGACTGATGCAAAAGAACTACAGACAGAGTCAGTAGCCTGCCATTTTTCTGGAATCAAATAACACAGACAATCTTGCAAGATTATTTAAGTGAAACATTAGAAGAGATAATCCAGAGGATCAAGGAAAATGTTCCTTTAAACATCAAAATCATTTTCTCAGTGTTACCATCTTGTCCTTTGGCTTAGAGCTCACCACTGGGACCAAGTCCTTATCAGAGAATATATTATCTTCTTAGAACTTCAACTAGTGAAATACACTTATCTTTCAAGGTAGTCCATACTAAATCTGAATTTATAAGGCTTGATGTACCACCAGTCCTAGGTTTGAGTGTGGTCCTATATTTGCCTGTCATTAAAGAAGTTCTTAGATTATATTTTGTTATCCTAATATCAAGCAATGCAAACTCAAGTGTTGGCCATATTTCTACTATTCAAATGTATCTTCTGTTTATCATCTACCCATGTATCTCCCCTTTCAATCTCTCTCTCTCTCTCTCTCTCTCTCTCTCTCTCTCTCTCACACACACACACACACACACACACACACACACACACATCTGTCTATATATCATTTATCTACCTACATACCTAACACTTATCTACCTACTCGTCATACATGCGTATATTTATCATCTACTTATCTGATCATTCAGTCCATAATGAATGTGCTTAAATCTCATACTTACATTTCTTCCATAGAATAAAACTACTATAGTGTGAAAAGTAAAATTGAAGTCTCAAAATGTGGATCTACATGACAAGTTTATGAATCATAGCAACACTGAATATTTTGCATGAGGTAGATAGTAAAAATTAGAGCTTTCCAAAATGATGCAAAGCATGCCAAAATAGTAATTGCTAACATATCTCCACTTAATTTGTCAATTTGATTCATATAAAAACCGGGATGAGCCATGACAAATAACAATGACTATAGAAGACTTAACCAAGAAGAAGCCCTCACTGAATATTAGTACAATCTATTCATGCACTATGTGGCTATTGATCTAGAAAACACAATCTTGTTCATTCCTATCAGAAAGAAAATGAAGGGAAGCTCACAATTATTTGGAACAAATTATTTCTTGCTCCAGGTCTATTTTCACTCTTCTGAGATTTGTCATAGTCTCAAGAGAGCTAGAAAATCTGTTGCTGGTAAAAGACATACTGATACACTAGATGAGACTAGGTGGGTAAGCAAGAAGTTTTTAGCATGTTGGGACTCAGTTCTTTTTAAGAAAAATAACTTCAAAAGGTGTGAGATCAATCCAAGAGAAATTCAGAGTCTATTATATCAGTGAAATTTTTATGTATCTATTTGTCAGGGGACAGCTCCAACACCCCTGAAAAAGTATAGGAAAGTTATTGTACTTAAAAAAATGTTTTATCCTTAATGGTAAAGCATGACTGCATTGGTTGTGCCTGCCTATAATCCCAGCACTTGGAAGGCTATGATCATGCATTTGAGGCCAGCCCAGGCTATGCAGTAAGGGATACCTCCAAATAACAAATAGCAAATGAACAAACAAAAATGTTGAAGAGATAGTAGTGCTTAGGATGTGTTTGGTTCTGGCCTTCTTTTCTTTGCAAATAAAAATATTCAGTAAGCTTTGGTGGAAAAGATCTTATCAGGTTACAGGGTTATGTATCAGGGAAAGATGTCTTTCTGGCTTTCACAACAGAACACAATAACAGATGTGTGCTAATACAGTCCTGGGGACTGTCAACGACACATGTATCATTTGACTAACTTATGGACACTCCTGTTCTCTAACAGAGATTAGTGTTATATAATCAGACCACTTGAATGTGCATATCCTTGGACATTGTCTTTTCTATATACTTTGAACTTTAATAGCCAATTCATCCACCATTATAAGCTGACTCTTTCTGATGTGTTTATAAAATGATAAAGAGGTATAAGAATATGTTCTATGGGGGTGTGGTGAGGTATGGCAGAAGGGGATGTTTCAGCAGGCCCATGCTAAGGCATCCCTTCCCACTGAGAGACCAGCCACACGATGATATAGCAGAGAATAGAGTTTGTTTGTTTGTTTGTTTGTTTGTTTGTTTATGGCAATGGGAGGGGAGTTAAGAGAGTAGAAGAGGCAGAGAAAGGCAGAGAGAAGAAGAGAATGGAGAAGTGGAAGCTGGCCCTGGCCACATGGACAGAGGTGGGGATGGGATGGGAAAAGGAGGGGGGCAAGAGGTCAAGAGGCAAGAGAGAGAAGCAGGAGTAAGAGACAGAGGAGGGGACAAGCAGCCCCTTTTATAGGGCCAGGCCTAGCTGGCTGTTGCCAGGTAACTGTGGGGGTGGAGTCCAGACAGAATAGAACACTTCCCAATTTAGGAATCAGAAGGATAAATGGTAATTGATATTCATTTTGAATACAATTTTGTCTTTTGTATATATGCCTGTTTTTTATCACTATAAGTCATAGGGATATAGATATTTTAATATCATTCTAGTTGTAATATGAAAAGTTTATATGAGGGTGGGGGTAAATGAAGAAAGACAATAATGATGCTATTTAGCATTTCAGGGGAGAGCCAGTAATGCTTTATACCTGGGTGTTGGGCCTGGTGAGTCTTCTATACAAATTGATTAGATATGACAGGGGAGATTATTCCAGTTATTTTTCTATGTATAATCATCATTTCTCTTGCTATATTGGAGCAAACATACCTGTCACACAATTGATTTTTGAACTGTCTTTTCTAACATATTTGAAAGCATCCTGTATCTTAATAGACATCTGTTTTGGAACAGCTGTTAATTTGCAGGCTTATCTTTAAAAACAGCCACTTGCATTGTACATAGACCCTTATTGCCACCCACTAGGTATCTGTTAAGTTCTATGTATCTTTTAAACCTTTCAAAATTGCATCTTACTGGGCCTGTGCTGTTTTTATTTAATTATAGTGTTTTTCTTCATGTTTCTTAATCTGGCTTTATATGGTCAAGCATCCTATATCTGAATAGACTTAACTCAAGACATATAACTAACTGGTCACCATCACTTGAACTCTTTCCTTCCATTGAGATTTTTTCAGTAAACACAATTATTCAAACTGGTGGTGTTCTGATTTTCAAGGATACAAAAATCTTCTACAGAATTAGATGCTTCATGGAGGAAACAGTTATTTTTCCTCTATGGATGTGAGAAATGACTTGAATGATTCAAAAGAAAGACAGCATAGGTCTTCCACCTCCTTCCTGAACTCTTGTCACATAGAGTGGATATGCCTTCTGTCTCACTGAGAACAAAACAGTGCTTCCAACATCATGGCAGCTGTTTCCTCACAGCCATTGCCTGAAGCATATGGTCCTTATGCTTTACTACATCTCAGAATATCTGCATTCAGACACCCCAGCTAGTGAGTGTTGTGAGGAGCTGAATGCAATCCAGGCACAGGAAAATGTCGCTTATGATCTCTGATATTTGAAAAGCACTGTGTGTTTAAGCCCTTAAGGGAGGCATGTGATGAGTGTCAATAGTGAAACCCATGTAGTTGAAAGACTGTCCCAAGTGCAAGAAAAAAAACTCCATCCTCTTCCTAGGGCATAGACATCTCTCTGGAAATGTAGCCACATTTCTGGATGGCAGACTTTAGTTTCTCATGATGTAAAAATGACATGCAAATTAGATTTAATCTGTGAACTTGTGAGATTCTAGGTCTCCCTGTTGCTTATGCCTTCCTTCTTCCCTTCCTCACGCCCTGTTTGACTCTCTCCCTCCCTTCTGTTCTCCCTCTTCCTCTTTCTTCATTCCATTCTGTTTTTAATGGTTTGTATTAGGTTCTTGTTACACAGCTGGGGGTGGACTAGAACTGACTACTTCTTGCCTCTATCATCTAAATGCTAGGCTTATTATTTTTCCCCTCAGAGTCTGTTTAGATCAGTGTTTACCTGTCTTCCATACCTTCTGGCATACTGTAACTGTGATCCCTCTGGAACCACACTGAAAACCACAGGCAGAATACAGCAGAAATTTTGTTTCCAGATCGAGTGACCTATTGGTCTTATGAGTAAATGATTGTGGGTAAATGTGTGCCTACTCACTGGAAAGAAATCGTTTGTGTGTAAACTACAATGTGTTTTTGCAGTTGATAGTTTACTTGTTAAACACAATTTAAAAAATTACAAGTTTTTATTTCAGATTGAATATTCTAAAACAGGGGCAGGAATAGATATTTAAGATATATAACAAAGCACACAACGAAGAAAAAAATTTATGCAAAACTATGTGGAAGGTGTGGGGAGCCACAGTCCCTGGGGCTGCACCCCAACATGGCGCCTACAGGAAGAGAGTTCTTACAATAAACAAGTCCTTNTTTGGCTGCTGCTGTTATCCCTGCTGATCATTGGCTGAGCTCGTGCACCTGGCAAAGCTATGTTGCCTGGTGTGATTGGTTGGCGTGAATGCATATATATTGGGNTTTTCCCAGGGTTCGTGGGGGATGAAGAGGGAGATGAAGATTGAAGCTTGCTGAATAAACTGCTATTAGAAGAACTAGTGGTTGCGTCTTCCTTGCTGATCGAGGGGGCGCACAACAGAAGGGAAAGAAACAAACAAACTCAATGAAAGAATTTAAGAATGATTCAAAGCAACGGGAAAAAAATAAGTTTGATTTAGATTATGACAGGCCTTTATTAATGAATGAGCATTTTGATTTTCTAAGGCTGATATAGGGATATTTGAAAAATAAAGAACACTGTGCTGATACAAAGAAATTGATACTCAAGAAGTTTACTCTTGAAAACATATTTTGAAATTAGAATGGACTTTTTAATGCTAGTTCAAATAAGAGGTTCCCAAAATAGCTTTAGATGAATAACTAATAAAATGTTAGGCTGATAGGAGGAAAATAATTCTAACCAGGTGTCTTAGTTAGGGTTTCTATTCCATCATGACCAAGAAGCAAGTTGGGGAGGAAAGGGTTTATTCAGCTTACACTTCCATGTTGCTGTTCATCACCAAGGAAGTCAGGACTACAACTCAAGCAGGTCAGGAACCAGGAGCTAACTCAGAGGCCATGGAGGGATGTTCCTTACTGGCTTGCTTCCCCTGGATTGCTCAGCCTTCTCTCTTATAGGACCCAAGACTACCAGCCCAGAGATGATTCCACCCACAAGGGGCCACATCCCTTGATCACTAATTGAGAAAATGCCCCACAGCTGGATCTCATGGAGGCACTTCCCCAACTGAAGCTCCTTATTCTGTAATAACTCCAGCTTGTGTCAAGTTGACACCAAACTAGCCAATACACCAGGAAAAAAACCCTTTTATATTTCATTTAGTCAAATCTAAACCTTTATTTTTATTTGTAAATAATTTTAAATAAACCAGTTTGAAATATTTCTTTGTAAAACCAAAGATCTGTGTGAAAATTTTTACAAAGCAATAGGTGTTTCTTCTGTGGAAGTGCAACTGTATGACTAGCACATACTGAGTTTCTCAGATTCACAACGTTCTTAGAGAGACAGTACACAATGGCATTTCATAAGCAGCTATAAAGTTACAGTCTTGCATAAGTATTTTCAGCCCAGCACATAAAGTGTCACAGTAATGTATAACATAGGATCCTAGTGTAGTTGAGGAGTTGGGTCAAGCTTTCCTGAGCTGTGAGAATTAGTCAATACAGAGACATTGATTCTCCTTAAGGATCATCAATAATATAGTAAAATCATTAGTTTAGAAAAGGCTGGAGAGTGGAGAATAGCAAAGAGACAGATGTACATAAAGGTGGATGTGATATATGTGAACCACAAATAAACCAGGAAGAAAATGAGTAATTCTGATTCACGTTAGCTCATTGAACTTGTTTACTGTGAGGAATGAGAGTCTGATGTAATGTCAGGAGAAAAGGAGGGCCAGACATCATAAAACTAATTTCAGTTGTACCTATTGCAGTGCATTAGAGCTTCCTTATTTGGGAAACTGCTCAGACAGTGGTTAGAAACATAGAATAAATAGCACTGTCATTCTCAATGATGTACTTAGAGCTGTTCAAATACTTCATTATCAGGCTGCCATTGAACTCACTCAGGAGAAAAAGAAAGAAAAAGTTGTACCAGACTAAAACATCTTACCTTAATTCCCTTCAACATACCCTCCTCTCTGTTGCATATGTCTCCATGTTCTCATTCTCTCCAATTCTCTCATTACTCATTGTTGGCTCTTCTCAAAAACATGGTTCTTCCCATAATCACCTGGATACACCTTAAGCAAAATATATTTGTTCAAAAGCTCTTTGTTGCCAAAGACTTTCAAACTGATTCATGTTGACCCATTAAATATTGCAGTAGTCAATAATGGAAAACAGATGCCAGGGGAGCAAATAAATGTTCCACTTTTCTTAAGAGGACAAGGATTCAGGGTCTATGCTGAGTAGGCCTGTCCTCAGCACTTCTGAAAATCTGCCATCTTGAGTTATTCTTCCAATGTCTTCATATTTCACTGATCATGTGGGTTGTGTCTGTGCTTTATCTGAAGAACAAAAAAACAAGAAAGCCTTAGGCTATATGATTTGCTACATTTGTTATTTTAGTTATTTGGGTAAGGTATAAAGACAGATCCCAGGTAAACTGTGGTAGATGGAGTTGTATTTATTATGGTTATATTACAGGGAGGGTGTACTGGCTGGTTTTGTGTGTCAACTTGACACAAGTTGGAGTTATCACGGGGAAAGGGGCTTCATTTGAGAAATTGCCTCCATGAGATCCAGCTGTAGGCCTTTTCTCAAATAGTGATCAAGAGGGGAGGGCCCCTTGTGGGGGTACCATCTCTGGGTTGGTTGTCTTGGGTTCTGTAAGAAAGCTGAGCAAGCCAGGAAAAGCAAGCCAGTAAGGAACATCCCTCCATGGCCTCCGAGTCAGCTCCTGCTTCCTGATCTGCTTGAGTTCCAGTCCTGACATCCTTTGGTAGTCAACAGCAATGTGGAAAGTGTAAGTTGAATAAACACTTTCCTCTCCAACTTGCTGCTTGGTCATGATGTTTGTGCAGGAATAGAAACCCTAAGACAGAGGGTAAAGGTGATAAGTAATTATAGTAAACAAGAGCATGCAATATAACTAGTAGATACAAGGTGTTCCTTAGGTATGTAATAGAGAAGCAATGCTAAATAATGGTGTAGAGAAAGTCTTCCTGAGAAACTAATGTTTAAACCAGGACTTGGAAGATGATAGAAAATGCTCAGAGTAATATTTTAGGTAAAATGAAGTTGTTGGCAGAAAGATTTTTGGATAAGAACATGGACAGTGAGACGGATTGAGTGAAATAATTTCAGAACATGTCAGAATAGAATTGCTAAAGTACCTAGAAATCAATCTAGAGATGAATTTGTAGACATGAGCCTCATAGCAAAGTCAAGACCTTGTAGTGGTTATATCATAGTAGCACTGAACATCTACTGCAGAATTTCAACTAGTCAATGACAGAATATGATTTGTTTGAGAAAGTCCTAGCAGCAAGCAGGAAGGGAGATTAGGAGGCCTGGCAGTCATCACTGTACATGACAGAGATGATGCCCCATGCAACAGTTTGAATGGGGGTAAGACTGCAAATTCCTGTATTATTTAGAAAGCATTGCACATGTTTAACAAGACGTGATCAGATAAGGTTTCCAGGTATCTGTCTCCTAAAGTGAAGAGACAAAGTTTTATTTTCTAAAATAAAGTTACTCAGGAAAGGAAAACGTTTCAGAGGAGAAACTATTACTTTTGATTTCAAGCAGTAAGAAGTTCCAGTAAAGCTTTTCAGTGTATTTTTTAATATATATGTAGAACTTAAAAGCATCATCTGGAATAGTGTGTGTGTGTGTGTGTGTGTGTGTGTGTGTGTGTGTGTGTGTACGTATGTATGTATGTCTTACACACTTTTGGAAAATGTTCATATGTAGAAGAGTTAAATTATAAAGAATTACTAAATACCTAAAATTTAAGGGGAAGTTTTACAGCTTCTACTTCAAAAGCCAATTCTACCTGTATGTAAGTTCATTAAGCTGTATAGTCTTTGGTGATAAAGCCATTTTAGAGAGAAGAAACACCAACTGAGAAAATGCCTTCATGAGAATGGTTTGCAAGAAAGACTGTAGACCACTTTCTTAAGTAATTATGGGCAGGGGAGGACCCATTCCTCTGTAGGTGATGCCATTTCTGGGATGGTGGGCTTGGATTTTATAAGAAAGCAAACTGAACAAGCTATAAGGACCAAGCCAGTGGGCAGAAACCCTTCATGGCTTTTGCTTCCAGGTACCTTGGATTCCCTCTATGGACTATGTTTCACATTATGTCAGCTAAATCAATCCTTGCCTCCACAGGTTGTTTTCTTACTATGGTGTTTTATCACAGCAATAGTAATTCTAACTAAGAAAATAGCCATTTTAGATTTTTGTAGAGATTTGTGTTTAATTGCTAATGATGATCAAAATAGTCATCATCACATTTCTGGAGTGCTCAGACCCCATGGGGTAGAGAGGAGAAAGTCAATGCTTTTCATATGCATCTCTGTGCATGAGGTAATTCTGTTGCACATGAAATCTGTGAACTTATCCTTCTATTCTTTCCATTCTCTACCTAAGATACAAGTTGAGATATACTTGATACACTGGCACTACTGTTTGCTATTCAGTGACTTACAGCTATAAAAATGTTATGTGAGTAAGACAATAAAGCCCATTCGTGGCAAAGAAATTATGGATGTTATCACTCATCCATTCAGGCCCATTACTTTCAGTGTTTGCAGTGAAGACAATGTCAGTCTTTTATAGTCCTAGGACAGACAATGAAGTTCAGTGGGGCGTTTTCTCTTCATGTGAGTACTAAGGACAAGCACTTACCTCACTGCTACTTGCAACAAGGACATTCCAAATGTAGGTTTCTGTTTTTCAAGGATGGATGAATGTTTCACCAAAAGTTACAAAAGAGTAACAGATGAGCATGACAGTATTTTAAATTTTATACAGGTTGGTTTGTTTTTCTCCTGGGGAAGGCTGCACAGAGGAGGCTTTTAGAAGTAGAATAGAATGGAATAAACTTCACAAGTGAATTTATTAGCATCTCTCTAGGGGTCAGGAGACACATTCAAAGCAGTTCTTTTATGGTGAGTGCTAAAATTTCCACCACTTTCTGGTATAAAGTTCTGTTCATGTGGTGTGACTTTACAGAAGAAGGTAACTGACCAGAACATATGAAAAGCCTGATTTGGAACAGCTTTAAAATGTTGCTACTAAACCAAGTGATCAGTTCAACATTCCAATATTTTACAGATTAATAAAAGAGTAATCCTCTCTTAATATTTTTTAAAATGTGAAAACATTACTGAGTATGATTTGTCCCAGTTTAAGGCAGTTGGCACTGTGTGAGTGTCACACTGGTGTTGGGTATGTAGGTTGTAGATCAGACTGTCCTAGAAGAGAAATGTCAGGCAGAATACCAGCAAGGTCCCAGCTTTGCAGTGGGACTGCTTCCTGTGGAATGCTAGAAATGAAATCAGGGTCCACACTTATCATGAACACTTCCTGAGTAGTTGTATACTTAGCTGATACTAAGGGAAGAGTCAGCAAAAGCAGAATCTAAAGAGACTGTGACTCACTGCAGTCAGAGAAATTCAGGAGAGAAATAAACTATGTTCCCATCATGGGTCCAGAACTCTTAACCAGAAGGCGATGTGGTACACAAGTTTAAAGACTCATCCCTGTGTTTTTCTTTAGTACCCTGGACTTACTTGAAAAATAAATGACAACTTTTGGAGAATGGTCTTATTGTTGGTGTGTGAGGGCTTGTTTGATTCATACCCAGTTTTTAAAATATTTCAGTTTAAATGTCTTCATTACAGGTTAATATTTTTTATATCCAAGGTGAAACAGATCTTTAGCTGGAAGAAGACTCAGGGCTGTTAATGAGTTGAGTAGCATAACCACAGATTTAAAGCATATGTGTTCAGCTTTTTAGTCAACATGTGGAACTATTCTGGGAAGAGAAGACTATCATTCTCTTTAAAACATTATGCTTAAACTCTAATCTCAGAAAAATTGAAGAATGGCTTTGGCATTGGTACGTGACTGTGAGTTTTGACTACAAGTATTTAGCACCTAAGAACCTTGTTAAATTTACTGATTGGCTTCTGCAGAAACAATTCTTTCAACCTTTCTTCTGAGTCTCTGGCAGCAATTTGATCATTGTTCTGCTTCTTATTTCTCCTCAATACTTTATTGCCTGGCATCCTTGCTTTCTTTTTCTGTAACTAAGAAGTGTCATTGAATATCTCATCATCTGTCCTCAATTCTTTGACCTTTCTTTGCTCCTCCAGTTGCAAGTTTCATCAACAGACATTACTGGTTGTACATTGTCCTAAGTTCTGAATTCTACACTACTTATGAGCACCCCACAGTCACCATACTCTCATAAGCCAATGTCCAATCAATGTGCCTCTTTAGGTTCTGCTCTGAGTTTAACATTTTATTCTGTCAGATATCACAATCTAATCTTGGTTTGTAACAAGAGTACTCCTGTTATGGGCAAATCATGTCACTGTCTTACTTGAAATTCTTCAAGAAATCCCCATCTGTATTCCTTATCTCAATGTCTAATTCATCAATAAGTAAAATCTTACACCCTATAGCAGCACTAGTGGCCAGGATTTGGTATTCACTGGAAGATCAATGCTTTTTAATGATGTAAGCACATAATAGGAGCTTAGAATGTTAGTATCTAATACATGCATGAATTAATGAATATGTGATTGTTACCATGGAGACTGGTTGGCTCTTCAAAGTGGCAGTAGCATGAAGACTACTATACATTCCTACAGAATTACTGCTTTTTTTTTAATTGTGAAAAACTTTTGTAGATAGTAAGGGTCTTCTCTACATGGTAAAACTTACAGAGGAATAATAGTAATATGAATATGTTGAATGGTAGTATGAATTCGTTATGCATAAGAATTCATACTGGCTATTTTCTTCTCTGAAAATAAGATTGTCTTATAACTTGCTGTGGAATGATCATTCCAACAGAAAAGTGAGTGAGCCTCTGATTAAAGTTGGTTTTCCAGAGTCAAACAGAAGAGCGGGCTCATTTTGTTTAAGTCTTCAAAAGGAAAAGCAAGAGAAACTTCTATCCCTGGTCCCAAGTTAGTCAGAACATCTATGCCAGTGTAAATGTTACAGTTTATTCATCTCTCCTGCTATATGCAGACGAAATTGATTCTTTGCAGTCATGCTTGGCTTCTGGATCTTATAACTTTTAGGCTCTATCTTATGAGTATAATGTTGAGTCTTAGGAGGAGGCGTGTGAAATAGTTTTCCTCCAACTGATGGTGATGTTTTGAGAGGTTTTAGAACTGTTAGAAGTTGACCCTCCTTGGACGTAGGTCATTGGGAAGTGAACCTTGCCTTACAGGCTGGCCCCACTTTCTGACCTGTCTCTTCTTTCTGATCCATCTATATGTGAGCAGGCAGCCTTATCCTCCTGCTGCCACAGGTGAAATCCACTCCTCTTCGCCTGTGTTTCTACTCCACTATAGACTGTGTCCACAAGCAGTGGGACAAAACCAAACCTCATTGTCCCAATTAATGAATTCATCAAGTGTAAAAGAGCTTAAAAGTGCCAAGGGATAAAGGAAAAGTTAAAAGCAGGTATAGGTTACAAAAAGGATATATATAATCAACAGTTGGTGAACAGTGATGTGAGAAGGCCCTAAGCTGCGTCAGGTTTGTCCCTGAACTATTCAGTTAAATGATAGCATGACTAAACATGTGTTCTGTTAGTAATTAAAATCAGAAAGCATACACAAAGTAATAAGCATGTGTATGTATACATACATACACACACACACACACACACACACACACACACACACACACACACACACACACACCAGAAAATTGTCCATAAATAAAATGCTAGTTTTCAAAGTTGGGACTTTGCAGTGTCCAATAACACCACTAAACAAATGTAAGACCATTTCTCACTTATATCCAACACCGTATCTTTCAAAAAATACTAGCTGCTCTTAAATTTTAGTTGCCTCATCTAAACTATAGTATGTAACTATATTTAGTGTTTGTAAAACATCCAGAAGAACATTTATTCTTGGGAGGTAATACAAACAAAGTAATCACTACTCAATGCACCATCCTTCAAATGATGACTGATCCTTTTGTTATTTTATACAAACATTAGTTTTACAAGCTTTTATTCTTTTATTATATGTGTCAAATTTTAAATCTTAAGAGAATGCTAAGCTAAAATCAGTATCAATGATTAACTTAACAAAATATGTACTTGATGGAAGGAAGTGGGATGTTACTTTGTGGCATTTGATGTTGGATAGATGCTAACATCTGCTTAGTTGTTATGGATTCCTAAAAGACTATAGTAACCTGTACTATTACTGAACTCATTAAAATGTGTGTAATATAGAGTAGTTTTAAGGTTCTGTCTGATCCCACTGTTGCTATCATGACTCAAGACCTGTCAGTTCCACTTCAAATATTTCTGGTTAAATCCATAGCACAAACACTTCTCTATTGGGACCCTATACATTGGGATACTATCTTCTTGATATTACCTCAATTCTGGTACTTAACTTGGAGTACCCTCATTTGTCTAGAATCCACTGATATATAAAATAGCCAATCCTTGCTCCACATCCTCACTAGTATGTGCTATCACTTGAGTTTTTTATCTTAGTCATTCTGACAGGTGTAAGATGGAATCTCAAGATCATTTTGATTTGCATTTCTCAGATGACTAAGGATATTGAACATTTGTTTAAGTGCTTCTTGTCCATTCAAGATTTGTCTGTTAAGAATTCACTGTTTAACTCTGTACCCCATTTTTAATTGGGTTTGGATTGTTGGTGTCTAATTTATTCTCCTGCATTGCTGAGGAAAGTGCAAACTTGTACAACCACTTCAGAAATCAATTTGACAATTTCTCAGAAAACTGAGAATAGTTCTCCCTGAAGAACCAGCTATACTACTGATCATATATCCAAAAGATACCCCACTATACCACAGGGATACTTGCTCATCTATGTTCAGTGCATGAAAGCAGATACAAGAGACCCAAAGCCAAACGTCACACAGAGCCCAGGAATCTTGTGGAAGAGTTGGGATAGAAGTGAGCAAGTGGTAGGGGCAAGGACACCACAAGAAGATCTACATGACAAACTAACCTGGGACTGTGAGGACTCACAGAGCCTGGTCCACCAACCAGAGAATATACAGGAGCTCGAGCTACATAAACCCCCTACATACTTGTAACAAACGTACAGCTTGCTTTTCACTTGGATGCCCTAAGAAGCAGAACAGGGGCTGTCTCAGTCTCTGTTTCCTGCTATTGGATCTCCTACCACCTACCTAGACTGCCTGGTTTGGCCTCAGTGGGAGAGGATGTACTGGGACTAGATGCTACAGGGTGGGTGGTATCCAAGGGGTGCTCCCCTTCTTTGAGGAAAAGGAAGGGGTAGTGGGGAAGCGATTTGTAAGGGTGGGACTGGGAAGAGAGGAGAGAGGAGTCTGGAGTCAGGATGTAAAATGAACTAAAAAACTAAAAGTGTCCATTCCTCAGTATGCTCACTCTGCTTTGCCTCTTTCTTTCCATAAAAAGTAAAACCAAAATGATGGTGGTCCTGTGCATCCACCTTATCTGCATCATGATTATTACTGACTCTGAGGACAGGCCAGGTGTTTCTTTGTCAGGAAATGTGAGAACAATCAATGACCTTCTCAGTGGGTCATTGAGACCCACTTTCTTATCTGGTAACCTCTTACTAAAGTAATAGAGCCACCCAAACACAATAATTTGGTAGAATTGATGTAGAGGGTGGCATTTAAGGCTTCCTCATCATCTTTCTGTGAAACTATTTTTCTGATGAAGCAGATGTAGGTGTGATAGAAAAATTGAAGCAGCATATGGGTGATATATGCATGTTCTGTCTCAGAGTAGAGGCTAGACCGAACATTTGATTTCATTTTTTTATTTCACTGTTATTGGAGACTGGAGTTTACTGTGAAGTACAAAAGGCAATTAAAGAAATTCTAGGATCCGACAAGCTTGAGAGTTCTCACTCCCTCATATTCTCTCTTCCTAATAACTGTTCTATCACATTAAGAGTTGATCCAACACCACTAAGAACTCCATGCTCACCTGAGCCTTCTGTATGTGAAGGGGCATAAACCACTCTTCCTAGGAAGACCAGATTTTTGAGTATTCGTCTCTGGCTATGTTTAAAATTCTTATTGTGAAAATGAAAATAAAATGAGTTGGTCTGTATGCTTTGGATAAACATATAGAGGGATATAGATAATAAAATTTACATTGTCATAGATAATAAAGTCTACATACTGATTTTATATTTCCATATCTAAAAATATTTTCCCCTTTGAAATGTCTAACTCAGACATTTACATTTCAGAATTGGTGTTTCAGTTTCATTATTCTATTTATTAGCGATTCATATAATCATATATGTTTTGGGGCTTGGTGTTCATTTCCTTTGAATAGTGTTTGGAAGTGAAGCCATAACAAAAATGTTTAAGCATCTGTGTTTCTGTTACCATGGTTGTGAAAATTCCCCACAGGTTGATGTGTTTCAAGATTTATTAATTATTTATTATTTGTTGACCATACTTATTTCAGAGACTATTGAACCTTTGGGACATGAACCACAGCTGGGAGAGTTGAGTGACTGAGAAGTGAATTTTGAGCCTTATAGCCTGGCCCTACATCTGATCCATTCTCTGCCTCTTGATTTGACCAATATAAGCAAGCACTTGCTTATTCCTGCTGCGAGACTTGTGAAAAAATCCCTGCTATGGTGGACTACACCTCAAACTACAGAACAGAAAGAAATCTGTCATCCATTAATTTATTTCTTGCTAAGGTTGGTTACATCAATCATAAAAGTAACTGAAATGGGATATTGGTATAAGGAATGGGGGCTATTCTCATAAAAAAACAAATCATATGTTTGTAGACTTTTAAAACTAGTTTGCAGGAGGCACGTAGGAGAGCATGAAAATATGGGATAGAAAAATCCTAGCATGTTTTAAACAGAGCTTAATAAACAATCTCGATGTGAGAAAAATGTGTTAAATTATGTCACTTGATCAATTGCCTGATTAGAGTCTCAGTTAAAATATAAATAAGTGAAGGATCAAAACATTTTGGCTGGAAGGAGTAGAGCTGGAGAGATGTCTCAATGGTTAAGAGCACTGATTGCTTATCCAGAGGACCCAGGTTCAATTCCCAGCACCTCCATGGTGGCTTACAACCATCTGTACCTCCAATTCTGAGAGACTGATAACCTTCTGGCCTACAAGGCCAGTAGGCATGCATATGCTGCACAAGCATATATGCAGGCAGAACACTCATACATAGAATACAAGCAGAGAAATGTTTTTAAAATATATTATTTGGCTGGGTATGGGAGAGATACACTAGTTTTAGATAATCAGAGCCTTTTTTATTTCTGTTCTGGGAGACACAAGGCAGCTGGAACACCAAACAACTATGAGAATGTGAGGATAAGAGTCCCCAAATAGGTCTTTACTCAACCTATAAAATGTCTTCTAATTTTCTTCAAAACATTCTAGGGCAATGATTTGATTTAAATATGACAAAACTGGCTTCTGCTAGAGAGTGACAGCTTTTTTTGTGCAGTCTTATTAAAATTAATATTGATAAATATATTAACTAAATTCATTTAGTAGAGAACAGTGTTGGCGTTAAGTATCACCAAAGTAAAACTTTTATTTTGGAAAATAAATCTCATTTTTTTATTGTAGTTTCAAATTCCGGATGGGAACACAATTACTCAAAAATGTTCAATATGTTAAAATGAATAAAAATTATTACTTTGAACATTTCATTAGATTCTCAATTTCCTGACAGTGTCACTATTCTTAAGGGACTACTGTGTGTAAGAAGAACATTATGTTTTCATAGATTTATCAAGACCTTTGTTCTGAAGATCATGATTCTTTTGTTTTTGTTTTTGTTTTTTTTCTCTGTAAATAATTTATTGACTACTTAACAAAAAACAGCTACTTGAAAATACTGGTTAATGCATATTGCATTCAAAGCCAACTCTGATGAGAATTTGTTTTTCAGTGGTTAATTCCATAGATGTTTCATTTCTGTCTATCAGGTGCCATTCCCTATGTAGTCTCTATGTCATAGTCTTTTGTATATAGCTATGACAGAACAGAATGTCACACTCAACTAATGATCTCTGGGTCCCTACAGACTTGTGAGTAGCGAAGAAAGACATGCATTTCTGTGTCAGAAGTAATGAGCATCTTTCATTCTGCCTGCAATTTTCACTGTATGTCTTTGTTTGTCTATTGATTCCACATGATGCTTTCTGCATGACACTCTCTCTCTTTCATAGTGCTCTTTATTTCCTCCACCAACCTTGCATCCTAGGATAAATACAGAAATTCAAAATGAACAGGAACACAGGACATCAACTAGTGACATAGAAAAATAATGATGATGGTAAATGATGAGCCCAGTTTTGATGTATTATTTAGAAACCTCACAGAGCTGCTGTGAGCTCTTCCCTAGAGTACCAACAAGGGGTGACAATAGAAATGTAGTGATGTGCAGCTAGGAGAAAATTTTGTCAAGTGTTTTTTTTTTCTTTCTCCTGTACCTTTGTGTACTTGCTCATGGGTCAATAAAGAACAACAAAAAAACCAAAATAAACAACCCAAAAAACCCTCTTACTAGAATGGCGGATAATCATTACACTGCTCTGGATAATTATTCTTTGTTAGTAGGCAGCTGTTAATTATTTATCTAATTGTCAGGAATCATTGCCACATGCTCACCTTTCCTTCACCTGCATCCTGTGATCAGATGAGATACTTTATTTCATTAGTAATGCTTGTCTCTATGCTAAGACAGAGATTTAGAAACAAAGATGTATGTTTGTACAGCAGGCAGGTCTGAAGTTCAATGCTTAGATAGCAATGAACTTCTATGGATATTGTAAAACAAGTAGCCATTTTTGCCTCTATAACATTACAAATAGGAGAATTACTCATTTTAGCTGTAGAATTTCCATGTAACTCTGCAGTATAATTAGAGTCTTTTCACAAAATATTCTGCTATTCTAATACTGTCATATAATTTATGGAATGCTTGTACAAGCATATATTTTTAATTTAACAGTGGAAACAGGTTATTCCAAGAGAAAACTTCTTCCACTTGATTGTTATATATTATATATAAACAAATATACATAACCATTATATATAAGAATATCTTAATTTCATTGCCTTTATCTCTTTTATCAAAAAGAATTATCCTGTGACACATTTACTCAGGAATTTCCTTCGAGAAGTGAGGAATTGTTGTTCTAACATCAGTTTGTACCAGGTAAGGATTCGAGTGCTTCATTCTGTTAATGTTCAGGCATGGGTCTGAAAGGATCTATTGTTGACTTCTCATGACTTTACATATCAAATATCAGGACCCTCATGAAGCATGAGACTGCTGGAGATGAGGTTTGCAACTGTTCTCATATGAAGGAGACTCTTATAAAAGTGAAGCTTCACCAGGTATTAGAAGGTGGTTTATACTTAATAGCAGATAATAAAATTAGGATGTAAAAGTGAAAATATTAGAGAAGACAGAATTTTGGAAGAGAGAGAAATCCAGACATGATATGACCCTTGGTAAAGGGTAGCCTGACCAATTGATAAAGAGAAATTAGGTTTGCAACAATGGATACAGTCCCACTTAAACTGTGTGTTTAGTTGAAGAGATAAATTGGGATAAAACAAAATCCCTTATTCAAGTAGTATTAAGAAACAACTTATAAAGATATTTTTAAAATGCTATATGAAGATAACAAATTCATGACACAATAAATTTGTAATTGAAACTAATAATTGTTGACTAAATAATACTGAAATTTTATGTAATATTGAACAATGTAAACCAAGTTGAATATGGTGACATATCTGTGCAATTCCTGATTTCTGGCCTAAGGCAGGAAGGAAGACAGGAAGGCAGGACAGCAGGAAGGCCCACAAGGCAGGAAGGAATGCAGGAAGGCAGACACGTCAGGAAAGAAGGAAGAAAGGAAGGAAGGAAAGAAGGAAGGAAGGAAGGAAGGAAGGAAGGAAGGAAGGAAGGAAGGAAGGGAGGGAGGGAGGGAAGGAGGTAGGGAGGAAGGAGGGAAGGAGGGAGGGAGGGAGGAAGGGAGGAGGAAGGGAGGAGGAAGGAAGGAAGGAAGGAAGGAAGGAAGGAAGGAAGGAAGGAAGACAGAAAGCAGGAAGGCAAATTGTAAAATGAAAATGTAGTTTGAGGCAGTCTACCTTTGGTAGGACACAGTAAACAGAAGAGGCCAAGGTTTCTATTCATATATATCCCAACAGTCTACAAGAAGGCAAGAAATAAGGAAAGGTGATGGTACAGTAGCAGTGGGTGTATCCTAACTATTGCTCTCATGTCTCTGGCTTGGAAGTTTGAATGACATGACCATGGTACATTGAGAGGCCGTGCATGCTGGTGACAGGATTACTACTTACCAGTCCTCAAGATTCTAGGTGATAAAGGTGTAGAATGTTTGCTATAGAGACTGAACCACATGCTTTCCATCTCAGAGCATAGAGAAGCAGGTGGGATCTTATAGCTTGTTCCTTGGCCAAGGTAGTCCCTGTTCCCAGATGCACAGCTTTTTCTTCTAGAAGCTTAAAACCAGTACAATAATCAGTATGATAAAGCAGACTGAGATGCATACATTAAGGTAAAAATTCCAAGTTTGTGGGTGCTAAATTTTTGTGCCTAGCATATCTGAAATATACTTTCTACAATAAAGGTGTTATATAAAATGGCACTTTTCAAAAGTGGGTTTCCATTTTCTATTTTGTACGAAAATATGAATTAGTGTATTTATGTATGTTTTAAGAGTTTCCAGGTTTTATTTTATTTACTCGTTTGGTTCCCAGTTATAATCCTTGCAATAATATTTGGTTGGTGTACATGTTCTAGGGTAGACCTTTTCATCCCATTTTTCCATCTTTTGATTTTCTAATCGTATAGCTGGAAATAATGGTTCATATTTTATTTATGTGCTCTACAAACAGTCCCCATGTCATGATAATTTGCTTTCTCAACTAAATGATGGTGCAGCATGAATATACGCTCAGTAGAAATTATGTAGTGGATTTTGAATTTTAATCTTCTTTTGGCTATGAGTATGCTGCAATTGGCCTGATGGTGGGTGGACTGCAGAACAGTCAGCTTCCAGGTCATCAGACTAGCCGATGCTTCCTAGGACAGGGTATCACTGAGCCGTGCTGATCAGTGGGCTAGGTGTATCATGCATTTTACACTTAGGATGTTTCTCACTAACCATGAGTGTATCAGGCCATAACTCTATCTTAAGCTCAGGAGGATCTTTTCATTATTGAATGAGTACTTTCAACTGCCACTAATCCACAACTTCAGATGTAGAGGTGAACATAACGAATCAAGTCTTCCAGAAGATATAATATATATATATATATATATATATATATATATATATATATATATATATATATATATATTAACCTCAGGTGGCAATTGATACAAGGAAGAAAAGTTGAGGCATTAGTGAGTGACATGGACAGGGAGGGCTTACATGAGTGTCTTCTGGTAAGATCTCTGTGAGATATGACATTTAAATGAGGACCTCCATGAGAAACAGAAATGTCTTGTCAGAACTCAGTAACAGATAGATTTCCTTGAAGGATCCCTACTGATGATGACATGCCCTCTCTCTAACATACTTTAATAAAGCCTCATGTTTTTCAAGTTTATATCAGTAATTACACTGATAATGAACTACTTAGATGACTCTGGATTGTGGATTTCTTTCTAGCCTTGAGATTCACTTTAGTTACAATATTTGGGCTTTCATTGTTTTGAATGAATTGCTCACAAAGGAAGGTAGAGAAAAAGTCCTGCACACTACAGCAGGGCTACATCTAAGGAGAAAGTCCTAATTCTTACATTACAAAGTGGTTAATGTGTTTCTGAGGTGGTATTCATCACTGTCTTAATTAGGGTTTCTATTGTTGTGAATAGACACTATGGCTAATGCAACTCTTGTAAAGGACAACATTTAATTTGGGCTGGCCTACAGATTCAGAGGTTCAGTCCATTATCATCAAAGTAGGAACATGGCAGGACCCAGGCAAACATGATACTGGAGGTCTGAAGGCAGCAAGAAGGAGACTGACTTCCACTGGCAGCCAGGAGGGGACTCTCTTCTATACTGGGTGAAGCTTGAGCACAAGACCTCAAATCCCATTCCCATAGTGAAGTCCTCCAACAATGCCACACCTTCTAATTAGTTCTATTTCCATTGGGCCAAGCATAATCAAGTCACCACAAACACGAAGGCAGATCTCGGCTTGCTGCTTGCAGGATAGTAAGGGGAGAAGTGTTTTAGACCCTTTGACAGGTACATCATCATCAATTAAGTTGTATTTTGTAAAAGAAATTCTAAATCAATATTTCCTTAGAAAATATTATAATCATAGAAAATATTAATGCAGAGACCTGACTGACTGTGGGTCTCTGTGCCCACTCCCATCTGCTGCCGGAGGAAGTCTCTCTGGTGACAGGGCAAAAATAGTATAGCAAACTATCATCAGAAATCACTTCATTTAAATTTTTTTTGGTTTGTTGACATTGAATTTTTGAAATAAAGTTTCATTGACTTGTAAAAGGCACCTATTTTTCCTTAAAGTTTGTTCTGCAGATCACCTATTTATTCTGAGAGCTAAAGTTTATCCAAGTGTCAATAAAACAGAAAAAATCACAATTCTTGGCACTTTTTTGCCACTAAAGTAGAGGTTCTACACAGGGCAGTCTGTACACACACACACACACACACACACACACACACACGACCAAAAAAAACCAAACTCAGCAGATTATAGCTATGGACTTGAGTGGGACAGGTGGGGGGGGGGGTCCCAAGGGAGGGCATCTAAGAAGGTCTGGAGAAAAGAATAGGAGTGGAGAAAGGGCAGTAGTTCTCTTTCAATTATAAACAAAAAAGGAGCATAGAACAGGATTTAAAGAAAAACTACTATGTATCTCTATTCAAACTAGTCATACTTTTGCTAATAGGCAATTTTAAAGAATCTACGTAAAACCTAATAACAATGGCTTCAGTATGGCTGCAGGAGGTATGATTAATATGCAAAATTCAATTACTTATTTACCACATATGACCAATTGAAAAAAGGAAACTAGTATTCACCAATTCACCACATAAGGAAGAAAATGCTTGAAATGTTTATGTGATATGTAAAAAATATTCCAAAGTGAATTATAAATGTAAATATGTAAGGCAAAATGATAAGTCTCTTAAGTTCAAAGGGAATAAGACCATGGTTTATGGTAACAAGTGCACAGATAGCAAGAGAAAAAAGGTAGATAGGACTTCACCAAGATAAAAAAGAAGAAAGAATATAATGGCATTTTATTTTAATTAAAAAAGTTTTAAAAGACAAAAGAATATTACTTGTTACTATATAATTATAATACTATATTGCTATAATATATAAATATTACTATACAATTGTGTGGATTGCTTAAAAGGGAGCATCACTGAAGAAGTAAGTGCTGTGAGGCTCAATATAGAGTAACTGGAGGGAAATCAGTACATTTGCATGTTTTGTAAAGCCAGTCATTCTTTCAGAAAGAGAAGTCCTTCACCAACCACTCTTGAACATTTACTCTAGAAGCTTGTGAATAGAAATTATTAACCATTTAGTAGAATACAGACCAACCAGGCTCTCCTGGGATAAATACCCAGAGAAGAAAATGTGAACTTTTATGCATACAAAGTACACAAGGCCCAGAGGATCCTGTGGTCCATAGGAATTCTTCCTGATATATGATCAAACTATTTAACTGAGAAAGGGTATGCTGCATGTGTAGTACTATGCAGATTTTAAAGTTCCACTGATGTCAAAGTTGAGAAACATTTTGTACTTCCATTGTCACAAAACTAAACCTGTACATCTGTTAGCCATTACAATTCTGTCCCATTGCATATAATCGCTAAAATTAAAACAGAGTTTCTTATGAAAATATAGTCTCAGTGCAGAAGTTGAACTTCATACCTCTGTTGTTTAAGGAAGTCACTTAATCAAAGGGATCCTTATTTTTAGTTGTAGCCTGTAGGAATTCACAGATGTTAATGTAGCTTCAGACTGTTCTTCTATTGTTTCGTAATGAATAACAGGGGCATATGTAAATTAGCACGTAGAAAATAAACAGTAATCATGTGTAAGAGATGCAAAGCATTGTGCAAGGCTGAGCCTTTGGTTTTCTGGGCATGTACAATTCTTTGCCAATTGAGCTGATGGAACTGCTATCTCACTTCAAAATAATAATGCAGCAGTTTCAACATTTTAGCGTCCACCTTCTCTGTAACTAGCAGCACTATTCAAATGCTTTTGATGTGGTAGCAGAAAGATTCCCTCTTTTGAGAGTGATGATCAGGGTCCTTGTGATTTCCTGGTACAAACTATTTGAAAGGTTGAAATGGGGAGATGAGTAGCCTGTGATGATATTGAATTGCTAGGGTATGGGTCTGAACAGCCAGGAACAGAAGAAATACGAAGCCCTACTAAAAAGTATTCTTTGTACCCCAGGGACTTTTAGAGTTTCTTGGTACATATAGATTTTGGAAATAATTTTTTTCCGTTTGGTTTGGATTTATTCTTTTGACCTTGACCATATAAAGTGAAATGCAATTTTTCAATGCTCACAAAACAGAATTAGACATTAAATGTTCATGTGTGAACACTGTTCCCAGACATCAAAATTTTTTGGTTATTTGTACACAACTAATCCAGTAAAACCTTTCAAACCAGTTGTTATTCCATAAAGCCAAATGTCATACCTGAAATCATAGCACAGGCTTATATTACCAGTGGAGCCATAGAAAACAAAGCATAATCATGCCTATCTCATTGTTTCAAAGTTTTTTCATCACTTGCTCATATTCCCTTATCAGAAGCACCACAGAAACCATTGCCTTTGCAGTAAATGAAGTGGAAATTACTGAGGAACGTTTGCATGAGTTGTACACCAACAGAGTAAAAGTATGAATGCATGAATGCATGGATGAATGAGTAGACAAATTAACCTAGTTGCATAAGCAGACATTTAAGGAATCATGAGAGGGATAATGGACTAGAGAAAACCATCGTATCATGTATTTGCTCAGTGACTTCCCTGGTTTTAAAAACAGCTCTTCTGAAAATTGCAGTTATCTACCATAAGGGTGAAAATACTTGTATTTATATATGTTGGGCACACACATATGTAACAGCAATAATAAAAGTAAAAGAGGCTGTCAACTTGAGAGTGGGGTTTGTGGGAGGGTTTATAGGATGATAGCTGGAAAGGCCAGGAGGCTGGGAGGGAGGGATGAGTGATATAATTATGTTTTAATGAAAATATATTTAAAACTCCTTGAAATCACCTATTTCATGTTAATTGGCCTATTCTTTTGCTGATTAGTAATTTCCTGAATTTTATTTTTATCACTATTGTCACATTTCTGCACTGTCACTTAGCTACTTTTTTGAAAATGTGCATTTTAGACTTTACTGGCAAATAATAATTGGATATATGTAGAATATCATGTAATGCTTTAATACATAAAAAAGTGATCAAGTCATGCTAATTAGCATATCCATAACCTCAGATACTTACCATTTCCTTGTGGAATGGAGCTTTAGATCTTCTTCCTGCAGCCACTGTGATTGCATTCTATTCATGATCTGCCTTAGGAGGAACCAATCCATCACTGGCTGCTGTCAAACAGACAGGAAACATTTGTGTGTGATGGAATCAGCTACCGCATTTGCATCTACATTGTAAGAGCCTGAGGTTTACAGAGAACAACAGCTCATGTAAAAAATAAGCCAGGGGTTGCATTCAAATATGACTTCTGTCTTCTTAAGTCTTGTTAGGCTCACTGTCTTATAACCTACTGTATTAGATAGAGATGAAGATATGGTTTCTCCAGGTTAAAAAGATATCAGAAGGCTATTCACAAGTGAGCCTTTAGTAAGTGCACTAGCAGTCTTCGAAATGTGAACTTTAGCAAATATAATGTTCTTTTCAAAAAATGCCAACATAGCTAGCTCACAGTTATGTCAAACTAATGGTGTAACTACATTGTTTGGCTTTCAGCATGACCCTATTGGAGGTAAAGTTTAATTGTAGTCAATATCTTTGTGTATCGTCCAGCAGTATTTACTATTTTACTTGCCCTGTGGTAAATCTAATGTGAAGTCTTCAGTTTTGATTTGTAATACTTTGCAGTTGTACCTAAGGTTGACTTAGTAAGTAATTTAGAAAAAAGTCTATCTTGAGGAAAATGCAAGTTTCTTGTACAGAGATGAGAGATGGATGGTGATGATGGCTGTGTACGTACATGTTCTTTGTTAGTAAAGCTACTTAAATTTGTTTCTTTCTTATTCTATCTAATGCTTCTATAGGAAGAAATACATTATAGCTTGTATGGTTCAGCAAGGATAAGACTCTCTTTTCTATAAACTATGAAAGGGGAAAGAGGAAAAGTAGCATCTTTTTAGCATTCCGCTCTTGGTGCCGAAGGTTCCGGGCCTATAAGCTCTGTGCCTAGGAGCCTCTAGTCTGCACAAGACGAACAGAGGCTCTGAATGAATGAAAACATGGAGGAATAAACTTGTAAACAAAAGAAAGACACTTCAGAGAATTTCAGCTTACATGATTTGGAAAAAAATGCTTATGATTTCTGAGTATAGGGAGTGGGGCAACTAGATGTTTCAGATTAAAACATCACATAGCAAAAAGAAGATTCCAATTCCATGGGGGAAAACTCTTGTTATTCTCATTTTCTAAAATTTGTATGCACACAAATGGGATAGTAACTTGGAAAGTTTATTTTAAAAGGGTTACAAATATAATAAAATATAAACATTCTCTCATTTACTCTCTTTAACAATCATTTATGTCCCCATCTTACACAAGATCCTTTCAATTTGGATGAACTAATTATGAGTTCTACATTTCTACAGTATATTTGATGAGTTAAAGGTACATGCTTGTCTAGAGTGGGCACTAAGGTAGCCACAAAAACATACCTCTGTCGATAATAATAATGTTGACCTTAGACAATCCCCTTTCATGATTCAACCTAACTTTTATGTCAAAGCCATCTTCCCTTACTAAAGATGCTCCAACACACTGTCCAATTTTGGTGGAAATTGTAAGAACTTCATCTTCTCAAAATGTTAGGATGATAGTATGAATGACCTTTTATCTTTGCATCATTCTTTGGACATTTCTGCAGTCCATCTTTCTTCATGAACCATAATCCTTATTTCCTTTGTTCTTCTATGTGTACCAAGTTCGAATGTATGTCCTGACAGCTCTTCTTGTTCTCTCTTTCTTTTTTATTCACTACATATTTAGCACACCAAAGACCACCACACCTTTAGTTTTTGAACGTGGCCAATATATGTAAACGCGACCAAGAGTCAGATAGAAATCTAGAAGTTTAGAGCACAGAATCATGCTGGAATAAACTGATGAAGAACATAGTATTGTGTGAAGTCATCTTTGACACTTTATCATATCTTACAATATAATAACACATAAGTATGAAAATATGAAGGAAATGTTCATACTCATGAGCACAGGCAGGATCAACAGACTCTGACTCATGATAGTTTTATATATATCCTGTTAAAGAATATTGAATTATTGTGACTCATTGAGAAATAGGTAATAGCTGATTGCAAAAGCCAAGGAGCTTCTGTTGTAGTTTCCATAGCATCCAATCCTCCTTCAGTTGAAAGGCAGAGTCACTACAATAGGAGATTCAAGATTCTATTGTTAAATTCTTAGATTTTCAGACATGGATAAATCACTGAAATCAATTCTGTAATGCTAAGGTCAAGGCTGTATGTTTAGGACAAGAGGGAACCCTGTAAAAGGAAGAAGGAATATTGACTGCATAGGCACTATAATTGAATTTGCATAGATGTCCAATGATCCCTATTGAAACTTAGTTGAAGGTGATGCTGGGGCCACTTCTCTACAAAGCAACCTTTGGAATTGACCCTACTTATTTCTTTGCTACCCATCTTAACCATGTGTTCTAGTTTCTGTGGAAGTCTGAAACACCTACACAGAACTCAGAGGCCAATTTGTTAAAAAAGACATTAGTCAGTGGTATTGGGGCAATTGCCTTCATGAAAAAGTTCAGTGGTGATTGTCTCCTGCAAATTTTACCTAGAAAACATGGTGGATATAACAATGGTTGAACATTATAACTGTGTAGTAAGGGGTTCTGGCTGGAAGAAATAATACCAGATGGTAAATCTGTTGTGAGGAGATTTACTTGATAAATGCATGCTATTATCTAACATGTTTCTGAAGTATTTTGGAGTAAGTATTTGTGAAAAATTTCTAGTTTACAGCTTAATAATATTCCAAATTTATTTCTCCTTCATGATGTCTTTTTTCATAGACTTTAAAACCAACCTTGAGAGACATTTAACCAAAAAGGGTTCACATGTACAATACATAAAAGAGGTCAAAATCTTTAGCTTTCTGAATAAATCTTGCAATGTTCTTATAACAACTGTCCAGTTCCTGCTGAAGAGAGAAGGCATAGCAGGATAAGACCTTATATGAACATATTCAAACCGTACTTATTATCACTGTACTCATCATTGTTGTTCCCCTCTTTGTCACGAAGACAAAATGGTGTGCTTACCACATTTCACAAGATTTAAAGCCTATAAACAAGAACTAACTCTCTTGCTTCCTTGGCATACCAGCCTTTAATCTCGTTTCCTTCTCATAACTACTGCCCACTTTCAGAGACAGACCCATGCTCAACATTATTAATACATCCTTGCTCCATTACTCCTCATATGTCTTTGCATACATGTGGGGAAATCAACAATACATGCAGATAATTATGACAAAGGATTTACAGAAGCATCCTGTGCTTGAAAATGCACAGCTGTATCAGAACCACCAGCCACATCTAGTCTCCCAACGACTTCACCATTTTGAGTTATATTGATGACTCTTTATTTATTCTTCAGATTGAGAATCTTGTGGCACTAATTTCCTCCTTTTGCAGTTAGTGTTAGTGTATATGGACACAAAGTTCTGAAGATAAATTTCAATTTTATCAGACCTGAATGTTTTTCCTTGGCGATGACATCAAACAAAAATTAAGAATCTTTTTCTCTACATAGAAGTTATGCTATTCATGATTTTAGTGGTCATTTACAAAATGACAACTTAAAAGGTCTAGAATATCATAGAATTCTGACTTTTCTGAACCAACTTTCCCCTTTTACCAGCTAATGAAAGCTGACACTACTGAGCCCTTACATTTTACAGACCCACTGGAGAATGTCCCTTACAACCTAAAGAACTTGCCAATAATCATAAATATTTGTATTTGTATATTGAGACAAGTTTTGTGGGCTCTAACTTTCCCAAGACACAGGTATCAAAAACTCAATGCATATTATACAGACACATTGATTTCCTGACAAAAGCCTGTCATTATTTTTGCACACATGATAGAAGTTCAGGTTAAATGAGGCTCCTTTGGGTATACTCCTGGGATTTATACTTAACCTCATGGTTCATGAAATGATTCAGTTCTCTATTTAGACTGAAAAACCTCACACATCTGTTACTACCGTACTGATTTTAAGGTACCCTCTAATACATAGGCAAGCATTACCTTGATTGCAGTGATGATCTCATGGGTGTGAACTTATGTATCCAAAAATCATCAAATTTTATACACCAAACATATTTTTGTATCTCACTTATTCTGCAATAAATCTGAAAAAGAAAGAAATTCTTTATCTTACTGGAATTATTTCTATTCATTGCCGAAAAACTTGAGTTTTGCTACTGTTTTTCTTTTCCCACAGGAGAGAGAACCTCCCCATGGCTGTTGTATCTTACTCGGGAGCTGTCCTCATTTTTAGCTGATCTCTGTAGATAGACAAAATTGTGATTTTTTAACGAGAACTGTCTGTTTGAAAGCTGAACAAGGAAGCTGCAAAGGTGGATCTACAGTTAGAGTCTACTGAGACTCAGGTTCAAATCATTGAGAATTGTGAAATATGTACAGGTTGCCACTATTGTAACCATTATAAATGCTAGCTGATTAGCCAAAGAGAACAGTATCTACATAGAAATGCTTTTGTGAGGCTGCAGTATTTTTATGCAATTTAGAAGAAACATTATTTCTTTATTGGAAGTGATATATTCTAATTAAACTGGACAACCATATAGAGCAATTTAATGAAGAAAATATTCTCATTTTCACAGATATAAAGGAGAAAAGGAACAGGGTGGATTACATGGGTGGGAGTGAGAGAACAGGGTAAAGGATGGAGCATAGGAAGGGATAACTAATGTTAAAGAGATTCTGAACAAGTCACATGGACAGCTGCTATTGCAAAACCTTCCCGAAACATAGACATATAAAACAAACTTATTGTGGGATTATTGGAGTTACACTTTTATTGGACAGCAATACTCCCACTACATAGACCAGACCAACAGATTAAAACAACCCAACATTAGGAATCAGTTACCCCTATTAGAGTTTTTGGCTGTTAAGGTACCACAAACCCGCACTATTGTCTCTGTTATTCATTAATCCTCAGAATTTGAAGGTAAGACCTTATTGCTGAAGAGGCCACATACTTGAATCATAGCATATGGAGAAATCATGTTGGTATTGTATGGCAGTGTCATTATTAGTGGCTAGCTTTCATAGTGCTGGAAGTTCTGTGTACATTACTGGGAAAGAGCAATCATCAATCTTAGCCAGTTTTGATCTCACCAAACTACAAATATGACTTGAGGGTAAGATAGCCCTCTGGTGCCATGTTGGCCCAAATATAATGGGCATAGTCAACTATTTTTGATGAGATTTATGGGCTTCTCCACAAGATGGGATTCAGATATTTAAATGAAGAACCTAAGGCTATATAGGCCATAGGCCCTAGTGGAGACCCTACTCTTAGTAATCTGCTAATGGGACATAATAAAAACTGATTTCTAGCTACTTTTCATTATACCCTTAGATTACAGCATCATTTAACTCTCATTAAAGAAGCTTCACTTGCAGTAGATTATGACTGACAGAAATTTACAACTGAACAAGATACAGAGTATAAGTGACAAAGGCGTGCTCAGCTACGTAGAACATCTGTATCATAACTTTCCCAAAAGGCTCAAGAGTTATTGTGAAGAGGGGGTAGAAACAGTATAAGAATCAGATTTGGTGGGTGATCACAAGGAAATAATGATTTATAGACACAATCAGTCAGTTGCACATATGAACACACATTGGTTGTAACAGCATATACAAGAACTGCACAAGTTCAAAACCAACAAAAATCTTAGGATAAAGTTCTAACCATAACTTAGGAGCTATCGGTAACTGACCACTGCAAGGAGAAAAAGATGTGGCCTTTTTAAAAGGATGTTGGCCCTTGTAGATTAACACATTCCAGTGGATGATTTCCCAACTAAGACTATATAGTCAGTACTAATGGTACTTGATGGGTTTTTAAAAAATGACACAAAGTTGGATGGGTGAGGAGATAGGGGAAGAAAAGAATATGCTCAAAATACAATGTAAAAGTTCTCAAAAATATTAAAATTATTTAAAACCCTGTATGCTCAAAATACTATGTAAGAATTCTCAAAAATTATAAAAATATTAAAAAACATTTAAAAACCCATTCTCATTTTCCAAAATAGCCAAAATTCAAATGAACAGCTAATTTCTAGTTTTGAGTCTTGGATCAGTTGCCATAAAGCACCAGTTTCTAAAAACAAACAAACCAAAAAAAAAAAAAAAAAAAAAAAAACCAAAAAACCAGCCAACCAACCAAACAAAAAACACATGGAGAAACTGAGACTTTCCATCTCACCCAATTGACCTTTGATAGTACTTGCATGATTGTCTGATATTTTACTGAAAAGCAAATTAGATTCTCTCAAAAGACAAGCTAACATCAAACATGGAAGGGAAAACATTAAAGAGGGTCTCAAAAATAGAGTGAGAAAAGCTCAGTGAATCTGAATTATTCAACTTTGGAAAGTGATCAAATCCTGAACAGGAAATGAAGCACATGGGCACAAGCTCTATTCATTTTTTTAGGTCATTTAGAATATTTGCAATATCTTCAAATAGAATTCTTCCTTATTTGCTTATTTTGTGTGTGTGTGTGTGTGTGTGTGTGTGTGTATGTGTGAGTGTCTGAGTAAGTATATGTGAGTGTGTTTGTAAATGAAGTGAGTGTGAGTGTGTGTATGGGTGTATGTGTGTGAGTGTATATGAGTAAGTGCATGTGAATGTGCTCTATAAGTGAAGTGAGTATGAGTGTGTGTATATGCATGTGTATGAATATATATATATATATGTATATATATATATATATATATATATATATGTGTGTGTGTGTGTGTGAGTATGAGTGTAAATGTTTATGAGAGTGTGTGTGTAAGTCGAGTGAGTGTGAGTGTGTATGTGTGTATAAGTGTGTGTGAATATAGATGAGTGTGTATGCATGTTGTATAAGTGACATGAGTGTGAGTTTATGTATGTATGTGTGTGTTACTAGGTATCGAACCCAAGAATTCACTCACATTTAGAAGTTGCCCTAAAACTGATATACATTCCTCACTGATCTATATGTCATTATTTGGGCTTAAATCTCTTTCACATAAAGCAACTGTCCCAATAGTTATAAAGTAACCCTTAGACTGTTTCTGACTTTAGTTACCATGTTTTGGGGAGCCTGGTCCCTGTGGCAGTAATTAAAGAACTCTGTGAAACATCACCTATCATCTTGAAGCCTCAGTGCTTTGACCACAGTCAGTCGTCAGAAGAGTCAGGACCCAAAATGTCACATCAAATGGAAACTTTCAAAGCTTGCTGAATAATTTCAATTTCTGCACCTTAGGTGTTATTCTTTATTGCTAACTATTAGGAACCGATAACAGGATATATAGACTGTGGTCATATAAGCTGGCCACTGGATACTTTATGTACACTGGGATGTTGCTCTTATCCTTCATAGGTACAGGATGCACAAGCAAAATACCAAGAGCCTTGACAGAAACCTCATTTTAAAGCCCATATAACATTTCCCCTAGATAAATCAACCACAAGAACATGACCCCAACCTGCATGTCACTCCAATATAAATGAGACTCTTTGGAGGACAGCCACAATCCATGAGCCACAGATCCTTCAGTGATGCTCAGGAAACTTCTGCTGGAGCTGTGTCTCCTACTAAAAAGAGAGATACACATCCGTGATATCCACATGGATGTCACATTCACAGGAGAAAACGCTGATGCTGAATTCTCCGGAAGCAAACAGAATCAGCAATTCGACATTTTATTTTTCTCTAAGACCTTCAGAACAAAGCCTATTTATATTTTGAGGTATAAACTACTACCTTGTCCTTGGATTTTTTAAAAACTATTATTTTTCTTCACTGTTTGTTTAACAAATTTGATAGTAAAGGAGAGATTCTTTAAAGCTATCTCAGTTCTGTATATTGCATGTAGTGCCTGTGTAAGTTGGTACTGCATATGCCTCTCGAGGTCAAATCTCCCTTTCTCTAGTTGGCCTTTGTCCCAGAGAGCCCTGCTTCTAAATAGATCTTGCTCAGGACACTGGAAAGACTTCCTGGATATCTCATGAAAACTTTGTGTCTTAGGTGTTTTTTTAGATTTCGACAGAGGTTTAAATGTTTTTATGAGCCACTCAGTGAAAGCCTGCTTGACACATAGCTGATATTGTGGTGATGTTCAAGGATGAAGCAGACACTGAAGGCAAGGGGCAGTGTACACAGATCAGTGGTTCTGAAAATCAACACAGCAGCATAGTCAAGCGATGGAACTTAGAATCCAGGGGAACTGTCAACATTTGCACACTGATGCCAGTTCTTCTATTCTCTCTTTTCTTGTGGACCTGTCAATGTTTTCTTTTTGTTTGTTTGTTTGTTTGTTTGCTCATGTTGACACAGATAACTTATTAAACAAATTTTTCTCAAACTGGAAGAACTATTTCTTCTTCTTCTTCTTCTTCTTCTTCTTCTTCTTCTTCTTCTTCTTCTTCTTCTTCTTCTTCTTCTTCTTCTTCTTCTTCTTCTTCTTCTTCTNCTTCTTCTTCTTCTTCTTCTTCTTCTTCTTCTTCTTCTTCTTCTTCTTCTTCTTCTTCTTCTTCTTCTTCTTCTTCTTCTTCTTCTTCTTCTTCTTCCCATGTCTAGGAAACATTACTGAAATTAAAAGAAAATCAATGGTTTCTTCTTTCTAAAGTGTCCCAGCATTTTATTTATCTCTCCCTTTCTGCTCATTCAAATTGGAGATATATGTATGTATATACACACATCATGGTCTACCCAAAAATGCACCCTCATTTTTCTCTGTGCTCACCACTGAGCAAAATTTCATACTTAAAATCTTAGGTTCTCCTTCCACTGGAAGTCTTGCCTAGATACAGAGGGTAACCATATTCCCCCAGTGTAGGAGTCTTAGCTAGGTCTTCCTCATAGACTATCAGGAATCCTCCTTATCCCAGGTCTCCAGCTACTCCCAGAGATGCCCACATCAATTGCTATTCTCACTCCCAGCCTTTCCCATAACCCTTCCCCACACCTGATCCCCATCCTTGTCCTCCTCCTCACCCCTCTCCCTCCCAGCTCCTTCCCTCTAAAAAAGGGACTATTTTGTTTTCTCTTCTGAGTGTGATTCAAGCCTCTTCCACTTGGCCTTCATTATTACTTAGTTTCATTGGGTCTGTGGATTGTAGCATGATTATCCTGTACTTTATGGATAATGTCCAGTTATGAGTACATACAATATGTGCCTTTCTGGGTTTTGGTTACCTCACTCAGGATAATACTTTCTAGTTCCACTTGCCTACAAATTTCAGGACTTCTTTGTTTTTAATGATGAATAGTATTCCACTGTGGAGATATTCCATGTTTTCCTTATCTATTCTTCAGTTGAGGGGCATCTAGGTTGTTTCCAGTTTCTGGCTATTACAAGTAAAGCTTTTATGAACATAGTGAGCAATATCAAATCACCCACAAAACCTTCAACCTAAAATCTGTCTGACCACAAGATGCACAGGGATCAAGATGGAGAAGAGATTGAGGAAATGGCCAGCCAATGACTGGACTAACTTGAGACACAGTTCCTGTAAGAGAGCTAGTCCCTGACACTATTAGTGACAATTTGCTATGCTTGCAGACAGGAGCCTAGCATAGCTATCTCTGAGAGGCTTCTTCCAGCAGCAGATGGAAACAGACACAGAGACCCAAAGCCAAACCTTAGGCAGTACCCAGGGAGTCTTGTGTAAGAGTGGGAGATAGAATTGAGAAAGCTGGAAAGGTCAAGGACACCACAGGAAGACCTACAGAGTCAGCTAACCTGGATCCATGAAGGCTCCCTGAGAATGAACCACCAACCATAGAGCATGCAGGGGCTGGACCTAGGCCTCCTACAAGTTCATAGGAGATATGCAGCTTGGTCTTCCTGTGGGTCTTCCAACAATTGAAGCAGAAGCTGTCTCTTACTCGGCTGCCTGTCATTGGATCCCCTCCTCCTAACTGGACTACTTGGTTATGCCTCAGTGGGAGAGGATGCACTGAATGTCCCAGGGTTGGGTGATACCTAAGGAGGCTTCCCCCTCATGGAAGGGGAGGAGTTTTGGGGGGTAAGAGATTGCAAGTGTTGGGTTGGGAGGATAAGAGGGATGGGAGAAGGACATGGTCAGGGCATAAAGTGAATAAATAAATTTAGAAAAACCACTTAGGTTCTTTAGGTTCACACACAGAGAAAAGCCTCTTTGTCCTGTACCACACACTCTTTTCCTTATAATGCATGCATTAATTTGCAGTTTTCATCCAAAGCTATTATTTAATAACACCCCACCAATGAACTATATATACTCCATGAGGTTAAAGACTGAATTGATTTGTTTCCATTTTAACCCACAACTAACTCCTTGCAATGATTGTTACACAGTAACCACAAGTAAAACATTTGTTGAAAAGTTACAAACAAAACAAGACGAAAGTGATTTGACTTAGTTCATTTGTTACAGTAGCTAGAAATGATTCCTTCTATAAATTAGGCTCCAAGCCCATGGGGTAACATTTCTGTTTCCTCTGTGTGCCTGCTGTGACATTGAGTTTAGTTTCACAATAGTAGAACTTATTGGACATTTCATTTTTTTCCCTTATGGTCAAATATTCTGTTGTTTTTAGATGTTAATATATTTATTTAGACAGCTATCCAGTCCATTTATCTGAGAGCTCAGATCCTTTCGTGACAGGAGGAGAAAAAAAAATGAGGAGAAAGGATAAGAGAAGAGAAAAAAATAACTTTTATTATTAGAAATATGTATGGCAGCACAATGGATATTTCATTATTGTATTATTGCTAGAAGTAACTGCCTTATTTCACATATGCATCTAGTATAACCATAAGCTACAGTCTAGCCAAAAGAGATCTGATTAATGCTTGAACTGGCAGGTCTTCAATTAGCGTGTGATGTGTTTTTTTGTGCCCTTTTAGGAGGAAAATTGTAAACTGTCATAACATGATTCTAAATGGAAAGATAATGTCAAAACTTCTTATAAAACACCGTAGGATATTTCAATTCTCTTAGCAAGAAAGAGCACAGATTTAATTATGGATCAAAATGCCTTCTGCATCAAGTGGCAAGACATGGATATTAGAATTCCTGCAGTGCTACTTATTTTTCAATATGACAAGAAACTAGAGACCTAAATATCCAAGTGATCCAATTTATCCTTGTTCCCATGGTTTCTAATAGGTACGCGTACTTCATACAGCTCTATTGAAATCAGAAAAGGTTAATGAATTTTGTGACAATATGCAAACATATTTGAACTTATTTTAAGGCTAGAACAACACTCAGAGGCACACATTGGCAAGTGAGGGGTTGTAGTAATTTACTGCCAATACCACATTTACTAGAAGTGTGGTACTTTGCCAGTGCTACTTTATTACATCATCCCTTACATTTAAAGGATCTGGAAATAGACCTTCCATAATAGCATGGTATGCTAACCCTGGGGAATGGAGGATAGAATGAGGATATGAGTCAAGATAGAGAAGCTCTCTCTTTTCCTCTCTCTCAACATCTAGTGTGTATGTTCACACACACATACATACACACACACATGCGTGTGTCATGAGTCATGACATGCATAGAGACAAAAGTCCTGAAGGGATCACCTTTACCACAGGGATCCCAGAGATAGAACTCTCGTTGTCGTGTCATGGCAGTAGGCTCTTTAACCCAGTGACCCATATCTCTAATCTTCAATCATTCTTTTAAATGAATGAGGTCTCAGCTGTAGCATAGCTGTCAACCACTTTTTTCTTCCACAGAAGTCACATTAATTGATTCTTAACAATTTATACTCTATATTCCCATGAAAAACATCTGAGTTATCTTTCACAATGATTAGTCTATCAGAGGGATAAAACACAGGGGCCTTTGAAGAGTAAAAGCTGAACAGTTACTTGACCTCTGCTTGCTTCAAAATTAGGGGAGGAAAACTTTTGTGCCCTTCAGTGGACATAAAGAATTGATACAAAGACTAAAAAAATAATATTTTATATTTAGTTTTGTGAGCCAATATTTTACCTAAAAGTAAGATGGTTGGTTTTACCTATGTTTTTATTTGCATAGTCTAGAATACAAAATTATGGGTCTAAATTATATGTTATAAAAATATTTATCCTCCTACAGAGTCACCCTCCTCCTCAGCTTCTTCCACCTTTCCCCTAATTCAAACACAGGTGTCTGCAGCTTCTGTCCATTGGTTGGGGGCAAATATCTTTATCTGACTCTTTCAGCTGCTTGTTGGGTCTTTTAGAGGGCAGTCATGATAGGTCCCTTTTGGGAGCGCTCCATAGCTTTAGTAATAATTTCAGGTCTTGGGGCCTCCCCTTGACCTGGATTCCACTTTGAGCCTGTTGCTGGACCTTCTTTTCCTCAGGCTCCTCTCTGTTTTCATCCCCACAGTTCTTTCAGTCAGGAACAATTATGGGTCATAGTTTTGCCTGTGGAATGGCAACACCATCCCTCACTTGATGCCCTGTCTTTCTGCTGGAGGTGGGCTCTGCAAGTTCCCTCTTCCCAATGTAGGGCATTTCATCTAAGGTCCCTCCTTTTGAGTCTTGAGAGTCTCTTAACTCCCAGGTCTTTCCTGTTTCCATTCCTTCAGCTGGCCCTCAGGTCTTCAGTTCTTTTCCCCCACCCAATACCAGATCATGTTCCTCTTTCTCCCCCATCTGCTTTCCCTCCCAGACCCCTCCCTCTCTCCTCACTTGTGGTTGCTTTCTTCTCTCTTCCAAGTAGGACTGAGGCATCCTCACTTGGGGCTGTCAGTTTGTTGACCTTTTTGAGTTCTATGGACTGTATCTTGGGTATTCTGCATTTTTTGGCTAATATTCACTTATTAGTGAGTACATACTAAACATGTAATTTTGGGTCTAAGTTACCTTAATCAGGATGATAGTTTCTAATTAAATCCATTTGCCGGCACAACTTGGGATGTCATTCTTAAGAGCTGAGTACTATTCAGAAAATGAACCACATTTTCTGTATCCATTCTTCTGTCTTGGGACATCTGAGTTGTTTCCAGCTTCTGCCTATTACAAACAAGGCTTCTAAGCACATTGGACCAGCAGTCTCAATTAACCTGAACCCCTGAGATCTCTCAGACACTGGACCACCAATCAGGCAGCATACACCAGCTGATATGAGGCCCCCCAACACATATACAGTAGAGGACTGCTGGTTCTATGTTCATTCAGAGATAATGCACCTAACCCTCAAGAGACTGGAGGCCCCAGGGAGTTTAAAGGTCAGGTGGGGTGGGGAGTTGGGACATCCACATGGAGCTTGGGGAGGAGGTGTGGAATGTGCAACAGTTGGAGAATAGACTGGGAGGGGAATAAAACTGGAATTTAAAATGAATAAATAAATCATTTAAAAAGTATTTATCATTAGTTTGTTAAGCTTCCAAATATCACTTATTCACATTTTTCTCTTTTGGGGGATTCAAATAAGATATCATTAATTAATAAAATTATGGGATATAACAATATGATATACATTTTTATTTAGCCATGAGCCATTTTTTGAAATATTTAACTGATGAAAACAGGTACAATGGGCAACATAAGGGATGTATGCTGCTATAGTAACTGTGTCTTATCAAGAGACTGACAAAACTAAAATTTAAACGTAAACATGGATATAGTCAAAGTCCTTCCCAAATCACCTGTGCACTTCTTATAAACAACACATATATGAACACAAACTCACAGACTCACATACACAAAAACAACATCCTTGCACAAAGTTTCACAGTCTCTTAAATCATCTTGATTGCAATATAACATGGAGAAATTCTTCTTTGATCACATCTGTTTAGGGATGAATCTCTTCCACTTTGTTGACTTTATTACCATTTTTTTGTTGATTTTGTTACCCAGTTTGGTGATTTTCTTCTGTGTTATTAGTTTCTCCTCTCTATATTCTGGATTAATCTGCCTCTGGGGTTAACCTTGGTATCACTGAAAGTTTTTGTATGAACTATTGAGACCCTCGATGTATCTGTAGTTCTGCTTCTGAGGATGGTTTAAACCTTCATCAGGAACGATATTGCCTTGTTCTTCTTTCATGTTTCTCGTATTTCTATATTGTATTTTTACATCTTTCTGTTTCTATACAATTTCCATTTTGTGTGTGTGTGTGTGTGTGTGTGTGTGTGTGTGTGTGTGTGAATCTTCTCAGTGTGCACCTTCATGTTGGAATTCAATCCCTAGTGTCATTCAGAAAAGAAAACAAAAAAGCTGCTGTACCATCAACATCCCTCAGACATGCAAGACATGCAAATTAACCTTCCATTCATCAATGCCTATGGACACATCACAAAGATCACAAAGCAGAAAATGGCCACCAATGGTGAAGCTGTTTCATGAGGTTAAGCATTATTTTTGCAATGAATTCAGGAACAGTAAATTGATAGGAAAAAAGGTGGAGATAAACTTTAAGTGAGAAAAAATAGGAAAATTGGATTGAGGAAAATGTAAGAGTAAGAGAAAAGTATAGCAACACTTCTACATGCTATTTTAATATGAATGACAACTGCTACTTTGAAATAATGATTTTTATGACAATTTCTTCTTGTCTCATGAAAATGGAAAAAAAAAGATCATGACAAAAAAGCAAAAGAAACAAGCTTTGGTGTTCTCTTACACAGTAAAGTATAATAAATGAAGCATGGATTTTTTTCAGTATGAAGAAATGGCTACATTTTATAGACTCAGTGAACTTGATATGAAATTATATTGTATGTATGTGCAGAAAGAACACTTGGGTTTCTGTCAATATGTAGAATTTTAAAATGTCATCTTAAACAGAATTTACTTATTTATTTCATTTACTGTCTTTGAGATAAGGTCTCATATTTTTCATGTTAGCCTCAGATTCACTATGTAGCTGAGAATAATGTTGAACTTCTGTTCATCTTGCTTCTACCTCCTGTAGCCTTGCTAGGGTTGCCAGCTTGTACCACCACAAGAAATTTGAGGAGTGCTGGGCATGTTAGCAATCACTCTACCAACTGGGCTATCTCAACCCTGCCCCAAAATTTAGTATGCTGTGTTTTATTAGTCTAAAACATATGTTATGGAGGGCATCCATTCACATTTTACCTTCCTACCTTCTGTGACCTATAAAATACTGCAATTTCCAAGTAGAAAAACATCTTAGGTGCAGAAAGGTTTGAGCTATGCTGCCTATCTCAACGAAGTACAATTTTAAACTTGGCAGAACACGATCTCCCTCCCATCTTGTGTCTGTACTTACTTGTCTAACCAGCTAGAATAACCCTCCCTGGAAAACTGGAAGTTGTAGGTAATATGGTGTTGCTTCCGTTCATTTAGCACCTGCCACAGAGTCTTTCATCCTGATTATCTCAGCAACAGATTTTGTCCTTCAGCACTTTGTTCAGGAGAAGTATAAAAAGAGGCAAGCTGTTGACAAGAATGGATTTTTTTCTTCCTGAATTGGGCCTGTGATTTAAAATGGAGCTTCAGAAAGGAGAAGGATCCCTATGCCAGGTTTTCCCTCAGTCTCCTGGGGCTGGAGAACAGGACAGTTAAGACCAAGGAACATCACTGTAGTTCCTTGCTTCTCTGATGCGGTTGTGTATTTTTAGTGCTCCATAGAAGTTTGCAGAATCGAGGAATGTGATAGGAACCATTACTTTTTGCAAATACAGGGATTGTTGTGGCCCAAATGAGAATGGACCACCTCCCATAGACTCATATATTTGAGTACTTGGGTCACAGTGGTTGGGACTGTTTGGGAAGGATGAGGAGGTGTGGCATTGTTAGAGGTGGTGTGCTGGAGTGGGTTTTGAGGTTTCAAAAGTTCATGCCATAGCTTTCTTTGTCTTCTGCATGGAGATCAGGATGTAAGTTCTCAGCTTTAGAACTGTGCCTGCCTGCCTGTTGCCATGCTCCCTGACATGATGGACACAGATTCACTCTCTGTAATTCTAAGTTCGGTAACTATTTCTCCTATAGTTAATTTTACCATGTTATTTCACCAAGATGACTAAAAAGTAACCAAGAAGGGGGCCTAATAAAGCCTGATTATTCTGCAAAGGCTTTACAGGGTTTCTCTTGTACTTTTGATGCTATGTCTCTACATCCCAGAAAAAGGATGTCTGTATTTCTCATTTATAGAAATCTGTTCCTTACCATTTTCTACAAAACACAGAAAGACTATAAAGTATAGGGTTCATGCTAAACTGAAGGAAATGAGTTGCTCAGGATATCTTCAATCTCTCAAACAGGAGAGTATGTCACTGGGTGGTGAGTCACTTCTCCTGAAAGACTTATACTGGGATTGTGCTTAAAGGATGCCTTTCTTCTTGCTCTATCCAGGGGTGGACAGGAGAGGTACTAAGTTAAGAATACTGATATCACCAGAGCCTAGTGAGATATGTAGTAGATACCTCTGCAAATCATGCCTTAATTTTCAAATATGTCCATCACATCATAGTTTTCTGTTATTAGAAAAACTAATATTATTTTGGCAGATTCTGAAAGTAGATCTTTTATATATGAGGAATATTTATTGTAGAGTTTCACTCCTAGTTTTATCAGCTACATGGTTACTTTGGTTAGCTATAGAAATATTACCAGGACTAGGCATCATAGTAACTTGTGCCTACAATTACAGAATTTTGCAAGTTGAAGTGGGAGAAGAGTGAATTTGAGACCACCGCACTTTTAAAAATCAGACCTTATTTTACAAAAACCTATGGGTGTATCTCAGTGGTGGAATCATTGTTTTATATGCACAAGACCCTGTCTTTGATATACAGCACACACACACACACACACACACACACACACACACGCACACACAC
>NC_034604.1:80704955-80706121 GCF_900095145.1 Mus pahari | reverse complement strand
TTTGTCATTCACTGATCCTGTCTTTTATTCAGAGAGAGAGAGAGAGAGAGAGAGAGAGAGAGAGAATGAATTACCAAGAGTATATCTGGATCCATATCCCCCTTCCCCTGTAATCTATGGGGTTTTATTTGTTTGTTTTATTTTGTTTTGTGTTTGTTTGTTTATAAAGCAAAAGTTTTTTTCCCTTGTAACCAAGAATGATTGAGAATATATAATGGAAGAGATTCATATCATACATTTTTTAGGTTTAAGTTTTATATTTGAGAAAGTAATTTATTGATGTGTTTTGGGTTAGATGGTGCATCTTCTGTCATGTGGCAATTTCCTCTTAACTGAAGGATTCCCTCTAGGAGAGAGGTAAGAAGTTCATGAGAAGCAGTGAGAAAACAAGTTTGATTAGTCTAGGAGGAAAGCATAAACTTAAAAAGATCCACAGAGCTTCTTTTAATGTTACAGAAACAGTAAATAATTACTAGGAAACAAAGATTCTCTGACCAATGGAGTTGACTGCAGGAGACCTCCTCTTCCCACCCCATTAAGCTTCTTGGAACTCAGGCAGGGAGCCCTGAAGGTGTAGCTTTTTTGTGAGTCTTGCCCAGGTTGCGGTTGGCTTTGCAGTAGTGTATCTGGCTTTCAAGCATGCATGCATCCTTAAATAATCACTTATTCACACTCCTATAAGTAACCCCAATACATTATTTGGTTCACCAATTTGGACTTTGGTAGAATCGTTACTTTGTCCTGTCATTGGTTCCCTATCTGGGGTAATCAATGCTTGTTTACATTGCCCCAGGAGAAGTCTTACACAACATCTTCCCACCATAATCTGATGTTACTACTTTAGCTCCCATGCTGCTCCTCAGAATTATCACTTCATGTGAATTCATTAAGTAACAGCATCATCACAAATATAGTTAATTGTGGAAAATTTGTCATATTGGAGTAGCATAAACCCAAATGATTGGTATGATTATTAGAGAGGGCTATTTAAACATGGATAAACATGAGGAAGAATGTCCTATGTGTATGTCAGTATATCCTATAAACCAACTGAAGAGGCTAGGATATATCTACCCCCTTATTGATATCAGCAAAACTGATCCTAACAAGATTAGGCAGAGAGAGAGAGAGAGAGAGAGAGAGAGAGAGAGAGAGAGAGAGAGAGA
>NC_034604.1:80699860-80704944 GCF_900095145.1 Mus pahari | reverse complement strand
AGAGAGAGAGAGAGAGAGAGAGAGAGAGAGAGAGAGAGAGAGAGAGAGAGACACCTGGGTACCAATGTGCATTTGTTGTTGCAGAGAATTTAAGCACATGTGCCTGCTAGCAAGTGCTCCACCATGATACTGTACTCCTAAGCCTCAATTCAGAGAGGTAACCTCTAAAATCATGACATAATACTGTTGTATAATCCACCCAGTTCATAGAACTTTATTATGGGAGCCCAGAAAACTAAGGTACTTGTTCCCTCTATGATATATCCTATTTACCATTTTTATCACCCATACCTATTTTTATAGTAGGCAGAATAGCCTTCTAGATTTCCAAATCATATCTCTGGATCTATGAACTGACTATTATAACTTTTACATTGTATAAATGACTAGAATTCTTTACTTTAAAATAGGGAAATTATTTTTACTTATTTTGGATTTTCATAATACATACAACAAAAACAATGTCACAAAAATAAGATTAAACCTGTCGACCAGAGTTGTGTTCCATAACTTTGAATGTGAGAATTGAGATTTCCTCAGGAACTGTGCCTGACATCCAAAACAAAGTCTGGATCAAAGACCCTATGTCTCCCAAGGTCCCAATGATAATTTTATATTATGTTGCTAACATTATTATTAAATGGTCTAACGTATAGTACTAATTGTAATTTGAAATTTCAAGGCTTGTTTGAAGAAGCATGAGATTCTTACATTGATCAACAATAGGTCAAAATAAATGAAGGACTCTTCTGGGAATTGTTGGTCTTCAGTGTTTCAAAAGAGCTGTGTGTGGGCAGCAGCAGTGGTCCACTTTCCACAGACCTTGTTTCCCTGTAGGAAACCAGATTAAACAGAGGTAAAGACCTGTGTTGTTTTTACAAAAAGAAATAGTACTTTTACTGTTATTATTTATTTAAAAGCCTTTCAAAGTGATTGATTTTTCTTAATACCTGTATTTTGTTTATTTTTCTGCATTGATTTTTCAATGCTTCTCGAGGTCTGCAGTTTTGCTTGGTATTCTGAGCCCAGCAATTGCCTGTTCTTTTTCCGTTCATTCTCTTTCAAATTGGCTGTTATTTTTTAAGTCACTAACCTTCACACTTACAGATGACCCTTTTACATTTCCTTGATGCCTTAATGTATTTCTCTTCCACTATGAACCAGAAGCACATGTTTCAAAGCACATAGAACGTCTTTACCTGCCAGGAGGCTTTCTTAATGTCTTTATCTTTTGCAGAGCTGAATGGTCAGAAAGCTCTCTGAATGTGTGCACTTGTGAATAGCCAGTCTGAGAGGCCAGACACAAGATGGGAAGAACATTTATTTTTACTGAGAGCTGTGTTTAGGACTTTGCCCTTTATGGCAAATGACTGGACTTACTCCTTTGAGATATATTGATCACTAACTGGTTCATTTAAAAATCTGAATACAAGTCACAGCAAAAGCACATTATGCTTCTAAAAAGTCAATTTCGTTGTGTGTAATTGTTTATGACTAAACCAACTAAAAGCCTACACTTTATTTTTATTTTTTTTTCATTTTTTTTTAATTTTATTATTATTTTCTTTATTTACATTTCAAATGCTATCCCGAAAGTTTCCCATACCCCTCCCCCCACCTCTGTTCCCCTACCCACCCACTCCCACTACTTGGCCCAGGCCTTGCCTTGTGCTAGGTCATATAGAGTTTGGAAGACCAAGGAGCCTCTATTCCCACTGGTGGCCGATTAGGTCATCTTCTGCTACACATGCAGCTAGAAACACAAACCCAGGGGGTACTGGTTAGTTCCTGTTGTTGTTCCACCTACAGGGTTGCAGCCCCCTTCAGGTACTTGGGTACTTTCTCTAGTTCCTCCATTGGGGACCCTGTGTTCCATCCAGTAGCTGGCTGTGAGCATCCATTTCGGTGTTTACCAGGCACTGGCATAGCCTCACAAGAGGCCGCAATATCAGGGTCCCTTCAGCAGTATCTTGCTAAGCCTACACTTTAGATGGTTGTAAGCATACCGCTCTTTTCGTTTTCAACTTATTACTTTTATCTCGCTTGTCAAGCTAAATCCTGTTTGTGCAGGGTTGTTTTCGACCCAGGCAAGTGAACACCTGAAGGAGGAACCTCCTGTTGAGTACAATCTCTGTCTAACAGTTGTCTGCTATAATTAATGGGGGGCAAAGATCTGAGGAAGTGGCTACTATATAATATATACATAGCTTTCTTGGTTATTTGGTTGTCAATTAACATTTTTGGACAATTTTGTCGATATCCCACTGATACAAGAATGAACTCATCTCTGTCATTTATTCCACTAAAACTATCGCAAGCCTGTAGATCCACTCCTTGTCTCTATGTATCTGTCTATAGTGAAGAAAACATTTCTTTCAGTGACTGCTACCATGCTGGGAGAGCACAGCATCTTTATGAGAAAGCATCCTGGCAGGAAAGGTTGGCTTTGTTGGCAGCAGGCTGCATGCTTTGGTCCTGCTCACCTCCACCATGGTTGGCATGGATAGCATGCATTGGTGCTCTGCCTAGCTGACCAATCATACCATGAGCTTGCTCATTAGTTGTAGTACTATTCTCTTATGTTGCTTTCAACTTGTTTATCCCCAATCAAATATGTATTTGCTGCCAGACAGCACCCATATGTAAGGCCACTCAGTGCTTCCTGTAGGCTTTACTCTGAGGCTAGATGGCTCCAATGTAAAGAGAACTTCGTACTAATCATCTGAGGAAATCCGTGTCAGAGATTGCGAGTGACTAGACACAGGTGAGGAACTAAGCATAAGAAAGAAACAAAGACAACCTGCATGAAACTGATGTTAAGGAGAACATAATACAGAGAGCTAAAGAGAAACAGACTAAAGTAAAAAAAAAATACTGTCATATTCACAGAGATTTAAGAAGATATTGTAGTCAGGGTTCAAGAACCAGAATGGTATAGAAAATGAATAGCACATGATCAAATAAATGGTTTAAAGAAATGTTAAAAAGAAGGATATTTGAGTAACTCCTTGGAATGTTAAACAATATGATGAGAATGAAAATGCTAAGTATTATACAATGGTTATATGAAACAGTTTATAAGGTGGAGGAGACTTTTCCTGAGAAAACTGACTGTACATACTCCCACTTTGCATTGTTCCATACTTGGCATGGTTGGTCTGTGCAGGGATAACCCAGGCTACAACTAGGATGTCCCCTAATAATTATGTATCTGTGAGTATCCAGACAGCGCCTGCATATTAGGTTAGCAGTGTAGCTTTCCTGATTATATAAGTGGTCTTGGTGAGACGGTAACTCATCAGGAGCCCTTTGCTGCGACACTCATTGTCTCTGTTGACCTGGCTTTTGCTCTCTGCTTAGATATTGGATGCAGAGGTCAGACATCTTCCAGGGCTTTCAGATTGTCTCTACTCAGTGGCACTGATGGCTCAGAAATGCAGCTTCTGATGACAAAGAACTGCATATCAGAGGAAATAAAGTGAACACAACATCATCTTCAGAGAAACCAAGTATAGTGACAATGTCTTAGTTCTGGGGAAAGAATCACATCTGCATACCAAATCACTCTTAAAGAAGGAAAAATTATGAAAATGACTTTGGCTCTTAGTAAGTTTTGGCTTGCTGTAACCAAAAGTTGGAGGCTGGGTGATTAATTAATTATAGTTTACTTGATGTTTTTACTGTTCTATGATAGAAGTGAGCAAGAGGAAGGGATGGAGGGATGTGGGGATGATGGAGGGAGGGAGGCAAGAAGGAAGTGGGAGGGAGGAAGAGAAGTCAGGGGAGGGGGAGAGAGGGAGGGAGGGAGGGAGAGAGAGAGAGAGAGAGAGAGAGAGAGAGAGAGAGAGAGAGAGAACATGAGTGCTATGCTGTAGGTATTAACTTCCTTTAGTTTGAGACAGTCTCATTTCTTGATGTTCTGAAAATCAAGCTGGTTTGCTCTGGCTAATAAGCTTCTGAAAATTGTTTTGCCTCCATGTGCTTTACCACAGGAACACTGAGAATACAGATATACTACTCAGCTTTATACTCAGAGGACTCTGAGGATCAGAACTCCAATCACTATGTTTGCACAAGAAACGTGTTACCCATGGAGGCATATTCTCAGGCCCAACAGAGTTTTTAAAAAGCCAAATTCAATGCTAGACAACAATATAGGAATGTCTGCAAAATTCTGAGAATTTTTGGTTGTATACTTCCAGCGTTCTAAGCTTCAGTGAAACATAAACCAAGAAAAAAGGTTTCAGACAACAAAACCTCAAAACGTTAAGCTTTTTCAGGTTTTGCTTCCTGAAAAATTAGAACCCAATTTCCAGTATATAGACGAAACTGAATTCTAGTGAATTAGTTCAGAGTGGCTGTGCATTGCAGTGTCTAAATTCAGAAGGACAAAGGTATATGGAGCCTACCAACAAGGGAAGAGACAGGACTATAAATAATATGACTAAGAGGGAAGATGAAATAAACACACACACCTCTGGAGAAACACAAACAGCAAACCCAACACATCTCAAATCCAAAGCACACTATAAATGTTCAAAAATCAGTGATGCTGAATCATAAAGATTCAATGTAACATTTTTAACTGTGAACTTGGATGCTTAGTGACTCACACTCATGACATTGGAGATGGAAAATGGAAATTTAGGTTTTGTGCATTAAAGGACACTAAAATCTAACTATTATCTATTATAATAACTTTCTTAATAATTTGCACCTAAACAAGGTTGGAGAACTCAGTTGTGGTGTCAGGATAAAGTCAATAAGTTTCACTTAGAAAATATAAAATATCTATAAAAATTATTGTTGGAATGGAGTACTACTCAGCTATTAAAACCAATGAATTTATGAAATTCTTGGGCAAGTGGATGGATCTGGAGGATATCATCCTTAGTGAGGTAACCTAATCACAAAAGAAGTCACTTGATATNCACTCACTGATAAATGGATATTAGTCCAGAAACTTAGTCAGAAACCCAAGTTATATTTTGCAAAACACAAGAAAACCAAGAAGGAAGACCATCGTGTGGATACTTCATTCCTCCTTAGAATAAGGAACAAAATACCCATGAAAGGATATAGGT